>NC_090860.1:8129772-8433068 GCF_024217435.2 Syngnathus scovelli | reverse complement strand
GTTCTCTGTGTGTGTGATGAGTCACATTGTGGTTACCACCACTGCCATTTAATCCCACCCGCCATGACGCTTAGTATTAGCTGCTTATTATGTTAATTGTGTTTAGAGTTAGGATGACAGCTACTAATACCAAAGAAATATGGCTTTAATATCATTACGATTACCGTATTTTCCGGACCATAAGGCACACCTAGAAACCTAAAATTTTCTCAAAAGCTGACAGTGCGCCTTATAGTCCGGTGCGCCTTATGTATGGACCAAATTCCTAAATTTAAACTGGCCCGAAGCATTGTGTCATGAAATCAATCATAAGCGGCCCGCTGAAGACTATGAATCATGAATCAAAAAGACTATGGATCATTATTTTGTGATTATAAAGTCATTTGTTGCCTCTGAAGTTGACATAAAAAAGATAAAATGGAGAATGATTTGATTAGCATTAAAAATATGACATGATGCATTAATGGTGCGCTTTATATAAGGACAAAGTTTTAAAATGGGCCATTCATTGAAGGTGCACCTTGTAGTCCGATGCGCCTTATAGTCCGGAAAATACGGTACGTTCAACAGGAGCTGAACATATTTTGATGTGCATTGCTCATGTGATAAATTTGCTTTATTTCAAAAACACTGCAGCCAGATCTTGTTTAGTTTCATCATCTGCCTTTTACTTTCTTGAGGCCTTTACATGAAGGAACAAAACTTGGCAGAAAATTACACAGTATTTCAGAAGGTACACTTGACCTTTTATTAGATTTACTGTGGATGGCCTGTCTCAGCATTGGCGACCGCAAAAGTTGTTTGTACTCTCTTTGAAGTCCAATGTTTAGCCCTATGGGACAGTTAAGTGGAGATGTTGTACCGTGGGGGGGGGGGGGGGGGGGAGCCGGACCCTTACTTCTGGTAGTGAAGTGGTTTGTGAGGCAAACAAAATTCCTGCTTTTTGTTAGGTGGATTTATTCTTGCACTCCCTATGGGGTTGCTTTTACAAACAACTCATCAGACCCTAAAACAATTCCACTGGCTAGAGTCTGAGAGACGTCTGCTTGACAGAATCATCGTGTGACTATTGCCATGGCTTGAGGCATTGGACCAATGCCAGGAGGGAAAAAGGCGGACTGGAGAAAAGCTACACATTGTGTACAAGGCAGCAGTGGCCTGGAGGCTAGAAAAACAAGTTAAAAGATGACAAGGTCAAGTATTAGTAATGGGAATTTTGCCTCTTTTTCGAGAGCTCATTAAGATCCCAAGTGGATCCTCGGGTTTTTTTGGTCATTTAAGTATGTGGAAAATCAATTATTTCGAAAGTGTTTATGGGCCATTTTGCAAATATTTTGGTTAACAAATTTTTGTCCTCTGTCCCGGTTGTTGTACATTGGCTCATTTTCGTCCTCCAAAAATGTGTGACTTGATATACGTTTTTTTTTTTTTTTTTTATTACTATGCATAGTGAGGCTTTTTTATTTTAAATGTTTCATTAACTAAACCATTTCTTTGCGCAGGCGGCTTATGGGTTTCTGACTCATATCCTCATCCAATGCATTCCCGTCATTTCTTCGGTGTACTCACGGACCAGTTGAGCTTCCTTTTGTTTTCTTTCACTCTTGAACGCCTGCCTGGTTAATTCCTGTCCACGATCGCCTTGCACTGCTCGGTGCGCGCGTACCCACCAAGTGCGCGTCGTGGTTTGCGTACGTTTCCGACCAAAGTTCGACTTTATGGTTCTTGCATTTCATGATCGTTCGCATAAGTTTACTTTCTGAGCGTCACTTGATCAAACACTGTCAATCTCATAAGGCACCGGATACGGACAAGGTCGAAATTCTTTAGGCTCTCACTGCCGCCCCGTGCACTTTCTGGGCGTCTTTAATTCTAAAGCACCCGTATCTTATTAACCAATCAACTCAAATGATCTGAAATTACCAATAGTCAAATTATAGTGTTTCTGAATTTATTAACCCCTAGAAATAAATGATCAAGTATAGTAAGGTTTTTGTTTTTTTTAAATGACCGTGCAGGTTTTTTTCTTTAAAACAATGACCATATATAGCACAGGTGTCAAACTCAAGGCCCAGGGGCCAGATACGGCCCGCCACATCATTTTATGTGTCCCACTTTTAATAATCTCTTTTTTTTAAATATTTGACCAGTTTTTACTCGTCTGATTTGAAAACGAGTTATTTGTCAGTTTGTTTTGTAGCTTTTACGGCATATAATATGAGGTGCTCATACATTTATTTGGGTTGACAGTCATAAAGGCCCTCCGAAAGAAGCTATGACTACAATGCGGCCGGTGAAAAAAATGAGTTTGACACCCCTGATGTATAGTAAGGCTTTTTTTCTGAAAAAAAATGACCATGTTATGCAAACGACTTTTGCATAAAGAAATATTCAGTCGTTTTTGACGTTTTTTTAAAGCACTATTGCTATTGTCATTATACATGCGCACTCAGCCAAGAGAAGAGTGAGATCAAATTCAAATGGGTATCTCATGATGAGAATGTCGTTAGGCATCACAAGACAGTCGTGCCGCTGTTAGATTCAAATTCTGTGTGGGACTCACCAACATCTTTGGAACATTACCATGACCGTATTAACACAACCATACTGTGTAACTGATTGAATCTATTCATGTGCCAAGAATGAGGAGGTTCATTTGATTAGTGCATCTGTACAAATACATCAAAAATATTCATGCTCTGTGTTAAGCTTGCCTGCTAGGAGATTTAAGAGGGACGGTCAGTAAATCAACTGATTCATCCTGTGTAATTTATTCAGCCATCTGAGAATGTGACTGAACTAAATACTTAAAAAGCTGAGGATGGCAAACCCCTTCTTGGCTCCTTCTTTTGATCCAAAGCTATTATCTAAAAAGATTTCAAATACAGTCAGAGTCACTGTGGTGTTTTATTAGCAATGTAAAGAGGCCCTGTCCAGATAAGAGGCTCTTTATGGATGGTGTTTCCCCACCACTGGAGGCCTCGGGGCCCACCAGAAGATATTAGATGACTGGACGGCGAAGCCTGGAGCCTTCAAGCCAGCTGTTCACACAAAACCTCCACAGACAAGACACTGAGCCACAGAGGAGGGCACGCAGGGCCAATAAAGTTGGCTCAGGTGCAGGCAACATGCCACTGCCAGTATTTGAATGTGGGGATTTGTGTATTCCGTGTTGACATTGACCCGATCCAGCTCATCCTCGGCGCAGAATACCTAATGAACTTCTTGGAGTTTATTTCAACATGTCATATCGGCGCCATAATGGCCTAAGCCTTATTCCCCCTTCAATGTATTATTATTATTATTATTATTTTTTTTTTTTTTACCAATTATGTATCTAATTTTACTTATTTAATTGTATTTATTTATTTATTTATTATTTATTCATTGCTCTTATTTATTCATTGTGTGTGCCTTCTTGTTTTTACTTTTTGCATTGTTTACTTGAATGTTTTGTTTGTCCGTGGACCAATATAATATAATATATATATATATATATAATATGTAATATGTCTTGTTACCGTGGGATAGTAGGAAACGCAATTTCGATCTCCTTGTGTGTCTTGACATGTGAAGAAATTGACAATAAAGACTTTGACTTTGACTTTGAATTTCAGGCATGGGTAGCCATCATCATGAGATGTTTAAGGAAAAAATTATAATTTTAGTCATGCGCAGGAAAAGGGTGGTAAACAAGTGTTGCAGACATTTTGAAATTAAAGCATAGCAGCTGGCAAATGAGACATAATGTGGTTACTTCTCTACGACTAGGTCTGATTTGATTTTAAGTCATGCATTTAGAATTTATACGACCCAGATTATTGCTTTGGGGTGTATAAAGCTAATAAATCTAACACATTATAAGTGTGGGCAAGTGTGTCTAAAATGTCAAGGAAGACAGACAGTATGATAAGATGGAAAATAATGAGTGGGTTTCATAATGTCTCTTCCTCCTCCATAGAGAGTTCATTGAGACAAGAAGAGGGCATGGCAGGATATCCTGACCAGACACTGCACTGAACTCCACGGCAACACTGTCTTCACTTGTAGTGCCTCGCTAGAGCTTTGCTTGAGCAATAAGTAGTGACCAGCCACAATATTAGGTACACCGGCACGGATCTGATTCAAGTGTTAGCACTGCAACTGCATCGTACTCACGTGGTTTACTGTACTAACTGAGGTCACCAAATTATTTTAAAGACAACATGCAGTGTAGTCCTACATGGAAAAAAAAAACACATAATAAACATACGGTGGAAAAACAGAGTCAGTGTGGTAACAATAAAGCAGAAGTGAATACCTTTCAAGACCTTGAGTGGCACTGGTTCATTAGGCATACGGTTCCTTTAAAAAGTAAAGTGGATGAACCCCCTTCCCCCCATCGTGGGGCCCAAGATGAGGACCTTGTTTAAAAATTGCACGCTTCAATCTGCCTCAAGATGCTGACATCAGCAACAGCCGCACTGGAGGTCAGCTAGGGTCACGGCTGCCAATCACCCGTTGCAAAATCACAACAGCCTCGGCAGACGCCACCAAATGTTGCTGAGGTGCAAAAGAAAAAAAGAAGAAAAGGACAGAAGAGTTGTCATGCGTGGTAATGACAACTGTCCAAGCAGTGGAAGAGAACTTTTCAAACAGCTGATAATTCATCTTTCACTTGGTTAAATGTCCTGATTTATTGATTAAGCAGTCTAGTATACATAATTCCAAAATTCCAAGATCAATCCTGACTGAAAAACTCTTGATTTAATATTACTGTTAGTCCGTGATAGTGCTAATACACTCATAGTTTCCTTGTACTTGTTTCAAATCCCTGCTCTTAATGATTTACCAAAACATTGCATACTATTGTGATAATCGTTATCCCTGTATTTATATGCAGTTGATAAAATGCAGATGTGGCTTATTCTGTTCCTGTAGTGTAATAAACATAAGAGTTTTATGTTCAAAAATGAGCCAACGTACTATATCATTTGGTAGAACGGAGACAAATGGTGCTGATTAGAGAACAACAGTCGCTCCCAGGCTGTAAAGATTCAGAGGGCAAAGTGCCATTACAAGCAAGTGAGCTAGCTTCAACATCAAGACTGTCTTAGAAGTGAGGCCAGTGGATCGGTGCTGCCATGACACTTGATCATGATGATGTCATGATCATCATCATCATGAGACACGAATGATACTTTTGATTGTTTTTGTTTTGCTTTGTTTGCTGTCAAGTTAATTGGGTCACTGTTGCCATTGCAAAGAACATACCGGCAAGTTAGTACATAAGACAAGACTGCTTGGCCGCAAAGATCTTTCACACAACCACAAAGTTCACCTCAATCTGTCTGACATTTTACATCTGCACAAAAAGCACATCCTCAACTATGCTGCTTTTCAAAATAAGCCCTTTTTGATGTTTTTCATCAACTACTACACCTTCCAGCCATAAAATCATATTACTTACTTACAAATGCTAACATTACACTTGGCTGTCAACAAAAGATTTATAAAGGTGGCTTCAGGGAACTCATGTTTTCCTGAAGGCAACATATCGACAATGCCTTTGAAAGGTCTTTTCTCTTCACACGTTTTCCAAGCCAGTCAGCTGTTCACTGACAAGTATTTTGCACAAGATGTGTTGACTTAACTGATTTTTGGGGTACTTTTCAAGCAGCTGCCTCCTGTAAGTACTTGTGCAAAATCACCACATGCCACTTGTGGCATTAGCAGTGCCAAATGGCCGTGACTATTCACCCTCACTTGAACACTAAATGACACGTAAGTACGCCATTGTGGGCGGGTCGTGAATGCTCACAGGTGTAAGATTCACAAATGTGAGTCAGCCAGTCGCAAATAAAAACAAAAAAATCCAAAAGGGCATAAATGACATTTCAAATGACACGCAGTGTGTCTATGAGTCTTCAGACATCTGCTTGGTGAGTGCAGTCATTTAAGTGAGAGCAACATCTGCTCAACAGGAATAGGCGACATAACAAAGTGCGATACATAGCTTAGACGCATGACTGCGCGCACACACACACACACACTGCACACCCTGTGATTCATAGATGGGGTGATGGTCTCCTGCAGGGATCTGTCCTCACCACAGGGCCTCAAGGGAGAGCAGACAGAACATTTAAGATAGGCCTCCCTAATCCCTTTAGTTGCTCAAATCGCACACAGGCTCACACACACAGGCTATATTTAGGGTGGGGATTCACAACAGGATTTCAGAAAAACAATGTTTGCTTGCTTGCATCTGTTTTTCCTTATGTAGTAGGCCTACATATCTTTTGGACACTATTACAATCTACGGCGCAGTGGAACCTCTACATTGGGGTACACTCGACAGATAATTTCCTCAATGTCGGTGTGTTTGACAGCCTGCTGGTAGGGGGGCCCATTAAGGAGAATCCAGAATTCTGATATATTATCTTCAGGGATTTCCAGTTGTAGCCATAGATCAGTATTAGCCATCTCTCTGGGCTCCGTACTAGCCCCAGCCAGAAACAGATAGAGCAGGAAATACCCGATACACTGTGGTTGCAGTGTCTAAAGAACTTTTGTATTGATATATCCAAATGTCAGGCATTTCTCAGGGTGCCCCCTTCAGCTTGAGGCCTGGGCAATCGATTGGTTAGGCTACCATGTTGCGGTTTTTCTGACAATAAGAGCAGTCAATACACACATGACAATTTTTTTCCCTCTTTGTCATGTGTGGGGTCTTTCTCACATTTTAAAAATTGATCAAGATAAGGCTCATGCCTAGGGGTATAGCTATATTTTCAGATGGAGAATCAGACAAATTTTATGAGGAAATGATGATCCTCTTGTAGATGCTACTCTGCATGGTGGCTAAAATAAAACATATGGCAACAATGAATACAAATATGAATATGATTTCCTTAGCTTTGATCTGAAAAAGTTGCAGGTGAAAATAACATTAACCACAACTCACTGCACATCATTTTTTTTATTTTTAGTACGTTACATCTCAATTTGTCATAAACTGGCTACATTAACAATTCATAAAGGTTTTACATGAATAATAAATTATAAATAATAAATAAATAATAAAATAAATTGGAAAAAAATTATTCAGCACATCTTGCTGTGATTTCTGCCAATTGTAATTATTCCTGATGGGTTTTACGATTTTTTCTCCTGAGTTCTCAATAGTTAAATGTCAGCGTATTTAATGGTTCCACCAAACAGTATCTACACACGCTTGCATGTCTGACATGCTTAAGTGAAATACCGATTGAGTAGCTTTTGGTTGCTAAGTGATTTGTTGACCTATCCTTTCAGAGACGCCATAAGCGTGTCATTGTGACTGCACACACATAGTCAATGTTTAACACCCCCCAAAAAAGAAGGCGCTAAATAATTGCTATCGCTGGGATGTTATGGTGTGGGTGTGTGCATGTGCTGGGGGAGAGTTGTGGTAGCAGTGAGCAGTACCTCCTGTCGCTGCTTTTATTGTTTGACAGTTTGCGCTTGCGTTTCTGCGCGTGACAGAACAAAAGGTCACGAGGCAGAGTTGCGGTCTCTCCGCCGTTTCGGTTCCATGACTGAGACGTTGTTGAGAATGCACGTAGCCACCTACACAAGGCACGAGAAATAAACACATTGACTCCTCTCGCTGCTCTCACTTGCTCTCTTGCCTGATGAGAAGCTTGTTATGGTTGGCAGAGAGCCCGCTCCTAACTCCCAGTAAAAACCAGATGATTGTTTTTGCTGTCTTACGTCCAGCCTCACACTCACCAGATCCTCTTACCGGGACTGGGGACGTTTCCAAGGACTGGCTCGATCGTACATCCTAAATTCTAAGATTTTCATAATCTACATAAATCTAAATAGCCTCTCCTTTTGTGTTTACATTCTGCTACATCAGCACTTCTGCAAATGACATTGAGAAAACCTACACTTACTGCTGCAAGATGTAAAATGGACTAATAGCAACTGATCAACTAAATTAAGCATGCAAATCACCATTGAAGAAATTTTCCATTTTTGACTTTGGGATTTTAAAGGGTAAAAGAACATAATACTCGAAGTTTCCTGGGTACTGGGCTGTTCTTATTGCACAAATTTGAACTGATAATAATAATAATAATAATAATAATAATAATAATAATAATAATAATAATAATAATAATAATAATAATAATAATAGGCTCCAGCATGCCCGCGACCCCCGTGGGGACCAAGTGGTACAGAAAATGGATGGATGGATGGATGGATGGATGGATGGATGGATGGATGGATGGATGGATGGATGGATGGATGGATGGATGGATGGATAATAATAATAATAATAATATTAATAATAATATTTTTCAGTTAATGTAGAACGTAGTGTTATGCAGCACAAAAATACAACCTTTCATTTTTAAAAATGTTTACTTTTACGCCAAATACTGTCCCGAAATGAATATCACAGCATTTTTGCAGGTCCATGTGAAAAGGCTCCTGTTCTTGAAAATTTTATTTAGAAACATAAAGAACAAGTGCTCCTATCTTAACAAGGTTATTGTCTGGAAAACATAACTTTAACACAGTTATTGGCAAATGCCTTATTTAATAGAATCTAGGTTTCCATCTATTAAACTGATCTACTCTGTACTGTAGTTTACCAGACGCATGCACACACACACACACACACACCTGTCATACGTGTGTGTGCATGCACATGTATGTGTATGCGCACATGCGTGTGTGTGTGTGTGTGTGTGTGTGTGTGCACGCATGTATTTTTAGCTGACAAACGGAGCAGCTGTTTGCCATTACTCATATCAGCATGCTCTCCTTCTCACTCTCTGACCCAGTGTTATTCTTTGCGAGCCACTGGAGCTCCGCTCGCTGTATGACTGTTGGCCTAAGCCTGCCAGCTTGTTTTTCCTGCCACGGCGCTTAAAGCAACTCATTTGAAAATGCTTGTCTGGTTTGATCAGCTCGCTCAATAACTTTTTCAATAATCCCTTTTTGTTTTGGGAAGAAGGAAATTACAGTAAATGACTTATTTGATCTCTGCTTTGTCGTTTGTTGATGATGTGAAAATGACATCACGAAAATTAGCACCGAAAGAATTAAGCAAGACGAGCAAAGCAAAACATGTCGTACACTCATAAAGCCACCTTAAACCATCATCTTATTTCCTGTACTGCCAGGATCAAGACCTAGAAGTGAGCCTGCAACTCAATCTTGTGTGTAGCAGTAAAAACAACTCCAGTGAGAGATAGAGTTTCTTCATTGACCTGTCAGAGATCAGCTTAAGGTTGCCCCATCCCAAAAAGCAACAAAAAAAAACTTTATTACCTTTAATTAAGACTGCATTAATGACTTCCTTCCAGGCTCGGACATAAACATTGAGTTAGAATTTTACAGAGTGCAATTATCCTGGTGGCGTGATTACCACAGACCGGAGCCTCAGCTAGTTTCCTGGCCGGGAAGACATCAGCTTGTTTAGATTAACTCGGATGCACGAGAGGATAACGGTGAAAGAGAGAAAGAGAGAGAGAGGCTGGAGCAGTTGGTTTTATTGTCATTCCCAGAAGGAAATGATTTAGAAATGAGGGGATGGGAAAATAAGGCTTTGGGCAGAGCTCAGTGGATGTTAGGTCAGTGGGCAATACCTGGAGATTTTTGACTTAAGAATGTTAACTGATTATATTTTTCTCCACCTGTAGTGATCATTAGATATTGCTCCAGAATAATAATCATCATGAACAATATGTTTAAAATTTCTTCTGGCTGCAGTTGAGGCCGATTACTACATGCTGACCTTAACTGTCTTCTATATTGATTTAATGTATACCCTACTAAAATTTTAAACCAAATTATAAGCAGTCAATAAAATTACATCCATACACATTTACATTATATAAATATTCACTTAACTGTTGCAAAAATCAAATCTATAATGTGCAATTTCTTTTATACTTTCCTACAAGTTTACTAACTAATATTATCCATTCCTAGATACGATTGGCAGTGATATTGACAATTTGATGATGACAACATGATGAATTATAATACACCTAATACTTGTCTGTTGAACTCTTGGCATGCATCATGGGAAATCCCCTTGGCCCTATTCTATCCACTATCCAGGAAATAAGAATGCTTTAAAACCAAGATCTCTCTCTCTCTCTTCTCTCTCTTCTCTCTCTTCTCTCTCTCTCTCTCTCTCTCTCTCTCTCACTCTGTAAGAAAAGGTGAAAAGGTCACCTTAGGGTTGGAAAGTCACTAAATACAGCAAATATTTTGAGTTGTTGAATTTGATCCCTTTCTCATTTAATTGTGACAAGCACATCACAATAAAACAGCTCTTTCATAATAAAAGCACACTTTATAAACCGTGGATGGGACGGACGTTGCCATATCTGTATAATATGCAAGGGGCTAATTTCAAAACATTTCAAATAGTAACAGTTCATCAAAAGATGTATTGCCTCTTTAGTAATTTGTGAGGATGCATTTGTTGGCTCACCTGGCTCACACTTGCAAGGTTCTGGGTTCGAATGTCCTTTGTGCAATTTGCATGTTCTCCCCATTCTTATGTGGGCTTTTTCTTGGTACGCCATCTTCCTCCCACATTCCAGGTTAATGGTTAATTGAAGACTCTAAAGACAGATCGGGGTCATCTATTAAAAGTTAAACAGATTCATTTGAAGAAAAATTATCTTGATCTTATCCTATTCACAGACACAGGTGACTTCGAGCGCACACAAACTTTACACATCAACCTCTCAGGGCACATGCAATTATAGGTGATCAATATGTCTGGTTATACTATTAGATTTTTTTTTTTCCACAATTACGACAAGGTGTGCAAATTGGAGCTAAACATGACAGTTACTATTTGATGATGGCTTGGATAAAGTTTCTTGCTCAGCTTATGGACCTGATTGAACTACAGTACGGGTTGCTCATTGACACAGGCCTGTGGGCATTGACAGATTGAGGTCACTTTATGGACCTGCTAGTACGGAGCTATTTGTAGCCTTGCACATGATAAGAGGAAAGACTTGTGCTCCGTGGATTGCTGGAGGTTGAATGAAAGTTAATGGGGGAAGGGCACAAGTGTAAGCCTGGCAGATGAAGCACAACCCTCCGCGGGGGATTTCCAAGCGTGATTTAGCCACAGAGTCCCCAAAGGTCAAATCATTAACCCTTTATTGATAACTCGGAGAAGTTTATCCCTCAGGCGTCAACACTTTCCCAAACACACATGCATTTCCAATAAACAGGCTTACTAGTGTGGATAAATCAACCACGTGTAGCATGGAAACAATTCAGGGCCTTTTTAGACCATACATGACATGTTTAGCTACAGTACGTGTCCAAAAGCTTGTTGAGATGGTCACAGTGGGTGTCGAGCATTAAATATATTGGTAATGCACTTTTTTTTTTCAAAAGGTCGCCAATTGAATAAAACACAAGCCGCTTTGTCTTTTGGAGCAATATAAGATGATTGTACCAACTCCAGGGAATTGGCGAATGCATGATAAAAAGCGTGAGGTTCCAGGATGTGAGAACCATGTGAGAAAAGTTGCTGAGAGGATAAAAAGAGTGCAAAAGAAGAATGAAAGAGGGAAAGTTTCTTAGATGGCCAGCTGCTGCAGCTTTCATGGTTGCATGACACCCATCTTTAAAAAAAATAAAAGTCAACACGGATTAATTTACACCACCGAGTGAAACGATCTGTTGTGAGAGATAAATCAGAGCAGCAGATAATGTGATTCCAGCTAATTACCTCCAACAACAAAATGGTTACTTATTCACTATATGGTTACTACTCCGAGTGGGATAATAAAAGTCCACATTTTCACTCGAGTTCCCCCAAAGTGACTCAAACTTGTGATTTGTGCTCGAGCACACTCAAAATGACTTTTAACTTTTGAACTCCAGATATGCCATAAACCTTAATATCCATATTAAACCGTTGCTTCAACGGGTCAGTCTCATAAAACATACTGTAAATATCAAACAAAAGTGCAAGTCAAAGTACAATAGTTATTTTTCATTTATAAGTTACTCTCAAACTGGTAAATACAATAGTTGGGTTAACTAGTTTTTTATTTCTCCCTACTTTGTTTAGGGCATGTAACACGATGCACAATCTTTTTTTTTTTTTTTTTCGTCCGTGTGCCGCTGCCTTATCCTGTTCAGGGTCACAGTGAACTGGCTCAAATCCCAGCTGACTTTGGGTGAAAGGCAGACTACACCCTGGACTGATTGCTAGTCAACCACAATACACACATATACAGACAAACAACAATTCCCAGAGTGTATCTTAAGGACATTTTTTGAAAATCTGTTTTTATGCTTTTACTCTAATCATGAATGAACTAGCTTTACAAGCTTGAGGTCAATAAAAAATAAAGGCTTTTTTGCACGTCACTGTTGTTTTGTATAAATAGCCACCGATGGCTCTTCTGCTTTTGATTCCAAACAATCTAAACTAGAGTGTGCGTGAGAGCAAAGGGACAGATCAGCTTCCCTTCCCCCATCACTTTGCTGCCCCTCTGGGGAAAACTTGGATCTACACTTCAGGACGATGTCCAGACCTCTTGGCTCACTCTATGTGCCTTGAAACATCCTTGTTCCAACACACAACATACATGGTATTTATCTGTGCTTGCATGCTGCCATGATCCTGAAAGGACAAGTGCGATAAAGAGACGTGAGTCAAGAGATGGAAAGAGACTGATTGCACACTTTGACGGTATAGAAGTTCAAGAGATGGAAAGAGACTGATTGCACACTTTGACGGTATAGAAGTTCAAGAGTTGAAGATCGTATCAGGATAGGTTGTCTCCTATTGCTAACCACTTGACGCCACTCTGCCAACCAGTGCTGGTTTGGGGTGACTGACCATGATACGTGGCTCATAAAACCTCAGCAGTGTGGGGATGGTTCAGCTGGAGTTCACCGAGGTACAGTTGTTTGAGTATGAGAAGGAGCCGTGCCATTCAGCTTTGCGCGCCGGTGTGTTATTAGAACATTGGAATAACAAGCACAAAGTACACAGTGGTTATTCTTCACGCTTGCGATTTCATGAGTCAAGAAGAACCCATGTAAATTTCCCGCAAGTGACTCAGCACTTTTAGTGGTTGGCAATTGTTTTTTGGCTTTTCCACCCAAATTCTAAACATCCTAAAGCAAAGCAAGCAAGGTTCCCATTGAATGAATAAATAACACCCATGTGACCATAGCCAAGTCCCATTTTGCTCTGTCCTCTGTTTGTTTTCGCCCCTACTATTGTAATTACCCTGCCCCCATTAAAAGTACCCACTGGTAAACAGACCCCAGCAAAACCGGCACCCTGACTCAGACCCATAAAAACACAACACGGGAGAATAGAGGAGGGGGAGGTGATAGGAGGGGAGGGAGACTGTGTGTCCATGTGTGTGCATGTGTGTGTGTGTGACCCTGGCCCCCTGCCAGCAGCAGTCACAGTCTAATTACTGAAATCTGTATGCCAGCTAGAGGCATTGTAAGAGTCAGTATTGTCAGAGGGCCCATGAGAGCAGTCAGCATTCATCCCTGGGCGCGCTCTATTTACTGGGCTGGAACCGCCTTTACAGCCAATGTGTTTAAGAGAAAACAACATGTTTCAATGAGGCTAAATGACAATCAGTGTCGTGTCATCAGGTATCCAATCACCGGCCGTGTCCGTGCAAACATTATCCAATTTCATCGAGTTGGACAAATGAGTATAATTATTGCAAATATGTCCAACGTAGCTTTATTATCATTGCTTTCCGTGCACGTCGTTTCATTTGTTTTTCACTTTTACTCGCAGGGGTGATGTCATTTTGCCCAGTGTGAAATCCCGCCACGTGTAACCAGATTAGAGCGGCGCTCCCATGCTGGAGCCCAGCAGGGAGACTAGCTGTAGTTTACAATCACCAGCCTCAATTTTTATCACGTCCATGAGTGGATTTATTAAGCCTAATGCTGTTAATCTTGTTGATTTCCAGAGTAAACGCATTAGGGGACATGCTGGGGGTGAGATAACGGCAGACAGGGACCATGATAAAGAGCCATCGCTGTTTTCAAGTATGAGTATTTATCAGACGCACTGTGATCTTGTCAAATACAGACAAGTGTCTTAGGTCAGGGCGTGCCAAAAACAATGGTGCAACGTCTCCTTCTATCACAATCTGGTATTTGGCTCCAGGTTATCTACTTTCTGACAGATGAGCATTGTGTGTTTTCACCAGGAAAACCTTGAGAACAGTATCAGGAGGCAAAACAATTTATGTAAACACTCTGCAGCAAGATAGGAGGGAACTTGTGGTTTGTACGCAGCGTCGACAGCCTGGCAGTTCCTTGCATGTTAAACCCGAATAATCAGTCATGTTCAAATGCTCAATGAGCTGTAATAACATAGTATGATGGTGGCTTCTGCAGTGGTCAGACAGCTGAGGGCCCGTGCCTGCTTTTGCCCCGTGTGGTGAATTTCGCTGGCCGCGCGTCGTCTGCGAAGCACCGCAAGGCTCGCCGCCGTCTCGCTGCAGCGTCGCAGGCGCTGCGCTGGCAGGGCGCGACTTTACCTCACCGCACTTCACCGGACCGCAGCACAGTGACAGCACGCAGCCACACTCACGTGATCCTCATTGCTTTGCATGCACGGTGTCGTTCGGTACAGCGGCGCGTATCTAGAGTTGGTTTTCACATCCACTTCAGCAGAGGTTGTGAAGCTAAGACCAAATTGGATTGGCACACGTGATTATCATGTTGGTAAACAGAGCAGTTTCACAGATGGGCTGAACTGGTTGAGGGTAGTTTAGACAAATTACACATTCATTGTGAAACCGCAAAGAGAGTTCTGTTTGGATCACAACATTTGGACTTGGAGCAATCGACAGGCTAACTCACAGGTGTCAAACTCAAGGCCCGGGGGCCAGATACGGCCCGCCACACCATTTTATGTGGCCCGTGAAGACAAATTGTGCATCAAATTCGTGTTACTAGAATTGCAAATTGTCTTCACTTTTAATATCTTTTTTTTAATTTTTTATATTTGACCATCTTTTACGATATATAATATGAGGTGCTCATACGTTTATTTGCGTTGACAGTCATAATGGCCCTCCGAAAGAAGCTATGACTACAATGCAGCCCGCGAAAATAATGAATTTGACACCCCTGGGCTAACTGATTTTCAGTGCGATTTGTAATCTTTCGCTCTCCCACATCATAAATCAGATCATTGTCACAACCTGTGTTTTGTTTATATGTTGTTTTTTAGCATAATTTTAGTACTCAGTTTCCTATGTTAGTTTTGTTTTCCTGTGACAGTAACAGTGGCAACGTAAGATGGCTGCATTCTGAGTTAGCGCAATAATACAGGAAAATCTTCCTTTAACATCGTATAGCAGGCGACATAGTTCAAAGGGTTGACTCAAACAAATCACATAGAGTTACATTGTACAAGTTCATCTCTCTACATGGAACACAGAGTGAAATGTCACGGAATTAAGGTCAGCTCCTGAGGCCATAACAGTATACCACTTTCTGTATGTTTACCTGTTTACGAAAGGGACTTTAACTGCCGGCCACTTGTAGCACACAATAGTAAATAAATGCCTGTTAAATTGTTTTCCAGCTCACATTTATCTCCTCTGTCTGCATCTGAAATTAATTCTTCTACCTTGGAAGAGAATTATTCATGAGTAATTCTACTCACCGGAATGGTTAGTTTTGTTTTGTTCACAGCGCTCCCCTGATGCCATTCTGCTGGGACTGTCTGTCAGAATCATCCTCTTTTAATGGGACCACTGCAACAAAACAACAAAAGATACAAAAAAGTATTTATTTTTTTTGCTTAAGGAATATAATTAAATCGTCTTAACAAATATCATTCTAATCCCTTTTCCCAACAGTTATTACGGAGACTTTGTTTATCCATTGTTTTGTTTATTTTTGACGGATACTTTGCTATCCCGTGGTGGGATGGAGGTGACTTTAGGTTAATGATGAACAGCCAAAAATGTGACGATTGAAATGTGTTTAGCTATCACAGCGTTAGTCCCTGGTGGCGCCTGCATCCAGATGTCTGCTTCTCTTGTTGAGAGGAGCGGGTTCAGGAGTTTATTTACAGTCCTCTGGGAAGAAGCATTAGTAGCTTTTTATGCAGCTATATTGATAGCTGGACTGGGTAGGGATAAATAAATAAAAATCACTGTGAACTGGTTTAGCTACATCTGGAAAATATATAAAAGTTGACGAAAAAGAACAATAATGGGGAATGCTATTTTCAACACTTTTGATTGTGCAATAATTTGTAAAGTTATAGAAGAGGTAGTGGTTGAAAATTTTACTCAAGTAAAACTCACCTATTTTCCGAGTTTGGTCATGTGCTATTTGCAAGGTGAGCCATGATTGGTTGATACCTGAGGACCTGAGCAACTGCGATGTTATTTTCAGTCAATGCAAGTGGCAAAGTAGTCGTCCCTGGAGATGGATCAAAATAGGCGGCTTTTGCTGCTTAATCCATATTCCACAAATGCAATATTAATGGGAAAACCATCTTTAGACTAGTGGGGCTGTATAGAACATATTGGAAAGAAATTGTTTGACTTGACTTCTCTTTAACATAAATACTCAAGTGACAGTAAACATATGTTAAATGGGTTCGGGTTAGTACCATTTATCAAAAAAGTTACTTGAGTAACTTTTTTAAAAAACTATTATTACGGTAATTTATATTGAGTACAGTTAATAAAAAATAAAAAAATATAGTGGACATTAAAGGATTGAGTTGGAGTTTAGGAGTATAACAGTACAAAAATCTGGTTTGCAGGCTTCGGGGGGGGGGCCTCAAAGGATATAATAGGAAGTGAAGGAAAATGTGTTTTTCTTCATACTGCTGCTGTCCACCTGGCTGAAGTACACATTAAATCCCATAAAGGGGTTTCAACACATTTGGTAGCAGTAAACTGTAAAAGGGAGAGCAAAATAAAAGTTGGGGCATGCCTGAGGAAGGAAGGGAGGCAAACTCTGACTTTGTTTACTGCCATGCAAACTTGAGTCCTCAGGCTGCCCCGTTGCATGTGTAATTGTTTGAGATGAGCTGGCTGCACGCCAGAGCTGGAGTAAAGCAGCACTGTCAGTCGGCAACAACAGCCTGTGGGAGGGGGGGAGTGCAGCGGCAGGGGGGTAATGATGGTGGTGATGTTGGGGTGTTTCAAAAATTGGGTGTGTGTTTGTGTACGTGATTGACATACAGATAGTGAGCAAGTAGAGAAAAAAGGAGGAGGGGGAGATAGAGTTGCTGAAAGTTGGAACTTGGGGGATGGGAGGATGGAATAAAAAGTCAGGGGAGCGAGAGAGAGAGAGAGAGGGAGAGAGCGAGAGGGAGGACCTGGTCGTCTGTTGTGAAACATGAGCTCGGAAAAAAAAAAAAACGAGTGTTTAAAACTCTACCCAATGTTTTTGCAGTTGTTAGTGTTCGAAGGAGGACCATTGCGTGACACACACACACACGCACAAGCAGCAATCTAATTGTCCCAGTGCCCCACCCCTGTTGCAGTGGTTGTTTTTCTTCCTCATCTCCATGCCCCTCCGCCGTTATCAAGGTGAGGTGTGCTAACTTGACAGACAGCTCGCCTCGTGCCTTTGGCCTCCCGCCAGCCTGCTGGGCTAAAACGGGCCCTCGGAACAGGCCACTCGTGTGTATCTCCGAGGTTGCGTACGTACGTGCCTCCGCCCCTGCGAGGACAATACGCCTGGAGAGAGGCCTTCCTCGTCTCTCATTACTGCACACCTCGGGCCTCGGAGGAGCTGAAGGCTTCTCATATGTCCTCAGGAAACCACGCTGGCTCCGTATTTTTATCTTCACTACAGCAACTTTTTTCCCCCCCTCCCCTGCCAATTAGTTCTCAACAATGACCCCACTTGTTTATGTAGTGTCTACTGAGTGACATCTCCCTGATAATTAGGCCGGGCTTGTGTCTTTGGCAGCTACATGCCAAGTGCATGATTTTCTTTCTTTTCAGTGTGGAGAGACAGCTGCCCACTGTGTGAAGGCTTACAGCGTGTATCGCTTAATTGGCTCCAAATGGCTGTGTATGAGTATGAAAAGTGATAGAGCTGGAATACAGGGGAGTGAACAATAGCCAGCAGGAGACAGAGAAGACAAGTTCAGCAGGTTCACCAGCGCTACTCGGAGGACTTAAATCCCTCCCCTTGACCACAGGATACAAGAGTTTGTGAGTCAGAGATTTCTCTGTGTGTGTGTGTGTGTGTGTCACAGCTGTGAGGCTGCGAGTGACTGCTGCTCAACAAAGCACCGAGCAAAGCCGGCCTGCTCTTGGTAAACAAAGAGAACTCACAGTGCTGGATAGTGATTGCCCAACCTCCCCTCCACACAGCAAGTAACCAAAAGAGCCGGTGGAGCACAGCGGATTAAAAGCAAGAAGCACATAAGATGAAGATTAAGTTTTAATAGTGAGGAGAAAACACATTACTACAGTTGCACTAGTGGAAAAACAATAAGTGCTCGTTTCCGGAACTTTAAGCTGTGATGGAATGACTGAGCATAAAAAAGGCTAGTTTTTTTCCCTGCATTTCGAAATCTATCCCATATTTCATCCATCCATCTGTTCATGTGCCTACGATAGCTCTTTCACTTCTGTCTCACTCGTTGAGTATGAGATGTTGTCTTTCGATATGGCCTATGATTGACTAAGTCCAAGGTGTATTCCACCTTTCACTGAAGGTCATTTGGGAAAGATCCTGAACAGCATTAAAAGGTATAGAAAACAAGATGGTTTTAATTTTGCTTGTGTTGGCAGCTCTACGATGGAAGATGCCATCTTAACAGTCTGACCTAATGACAGACTACGCCATCTGGAACACGGGCAAACCCACTTTGACTCATCTTATTTCAGAACAGTCACAGAGGGTGAACTTAATTAAAAGTCAGTAATTCCTCACACATTAAAACTAACTTCTAATGTGTTCCGTTTTTCAGATGGTCTTCAATAGTCATCATCACTGTCATGTTAAGTAGCTCGGGTGAGCCAGCGAGTGATCATCAAGTAATTGTCTGTGCGGTAGCGTTAGGAGCTACTTGAGAAGTTCTCTCGATTGTGGGGGTGGGCGTTGACGAGATGGGGGGAGGGAGGTGTCAACTCAGCGACTGCTGGTGCAAAGCAGGTGCTGAGGTGCATGTCAACGCCACTTTGCTGTTATTGTCTCACTCTCGCGCAGCCGCTTCATTCACTTAACATCTCGTATCTCTTAAGCTTCAAGCAAGTTGAAGCCGGGGTTGGATTTGTCGCTCTTTAGCCCGAACAGAAACCCGCCAAGTAGAGTCAGGCAAGTAGGAGTTAAGCTGCCGTGTTTTGATTGACTTTGCAGACATAAACAAGAGCCGCACTTGCGTGTGACCCCTGGGCCTGACCCCAGAGATAGAGCTTCTCTAATGGGTGTCTCTTTCAGCAGGAGGCCAGTCCACTGGAACAGAGGAGCCATTGTTTGGGCCTGGGGTAACCAATTCTCTCCCTATTAAAGAGCTAAGCCAAGAGGAGAGGACCATTGGGGCCATGAAGCTGCGTAAACAGCCAATCAGACCATGAAGATCCTTAGCACAATGTGACATTTCGTCTCTGATATCAGGAAAATCAAGCAGATATGACACGTGTCCTACATTCCTTCACTTAAAACACCCAAGACGGGATTAGGAGGGGAATTGTTGTGTACACTAAGCCAAGGATGACTGAGGAAAGGAGCTGTTTTTCTCTTCTCTAACCACATCCTGCGCTCATGTTTGTGCTGAAGGGCTGAAGACAAGAGGTTTTTTTTTTTTTTACCCAAGTGGCCAAACAGGTGAATCAGGTATCAGCAAAGCGTGAAACACTACCTGGCATGTATGACGATACACGTGCCACGTGTCTGCCCCGAGGATACGGGCAGGGAAGATCTAACATGCCTGGAAAAGAACAAAACAAAAATAATGCATGTTCATGCTGAGATCAAGTCGAGATCCAAATCTCCATTTGAATTTGTGATCATTTGAAATGTTTTTGTGTCCAGCCACATATATGAAAACCAACTGTAGGTGTCATGCAGAAAGAGCACTGAAGTTCTTCTACCCTACGGCAATCCACACCTCAATGTCAGTTCAAACCGACCGATATTATCGAGATTTGTTTGATACAGAGATTGATAGACCCAGAGAAGAGTGCACTTTTGGGCTCTACACTTTCATGTTTATCTGTGTCAGGAGTAATCAATCACTCTCATGCCTTAAGGGCATCCATGCTGTGGTGTAACTAATCTGTATAAGCTCAACAGCCTCTGCTTTAATGCAGTGTGAGGTAATGCTCATTGGCTCCATGAACGGGCTTATTCTGTTGTCATGCAACACTTGCCTGTTGTATGTGTTGAGGGCAGGCAACAGTTATTGGAGAGGTTTGGAAGCCCCGCTGTGCTGGGTAAATTAACGACATAACAGCAGGAGGGATGTGATGAGGACGGCCTCTGCCAAATGCTCGGCCAGCCTCGCAGACCTTGTTACCTCCAAAATTTCATCCATCAAGAGCTCACTTTCAGGATAACTGTACAAACAGTATGTACATCAACCCAATTTCTTGTCCTACAAAATTGAAAATGACTTCATAAAGGCGCACACATTTCATTAATACTTAACTCCACTGAGCACGTTCAATAAAATTTTATTGAAAAAAAAAGTACCAATAAACAACAGGAAATCCAGGAAAAAAAAAGATTTGCAGAGCAAAGCTCCATATGTACAGCATATTGCACTACATAACACATTGTCTTTACTTCCATAATATATGAACAACCCCAAATTACATATCAACACAAAATGAGTGCACAGTAGAGTCTCGAAAACACACAGTCAATGTTTACAAAAATGCTACATTTTCGCTGGGTCTCCTTTCTTGGTATACAGAGAGTGTGTGATAATCAAGACTTCATTTGAAACTGAGCAGTTAAAGGCATATTCCAGGGTTTTACAAATAAATGTACACTTGATCGGGTCTGTAAAGAAGGGCAATGGAACACACAAAATTAACAACAGTGAATTGTTTTGGTTTGCTTTACACGCTGCAAAGAGCTGTGCAAGGAATGTTGAAAAGAAAAAAAAAAATGCCCTTGATATCGCAAAGTCGCAAGGATCCTACGCTTTAAAAATCAAATCTTTATAAAAACACCATTTTCTGTTAAGAAAATACATTTTAAAAAAAGTTAAGAAAGAACGTGAAGAAGGAATCTTATCATTAAAAAAAAAATCAAAAAACTTCAAATTTATATAAAGTGGACTACAAAATTCAAAGACACTGACGGTTTCCGTAAAATACAATGCACCCCCCAATGCACACGAGGGACGCGCCACTCTTGATGTGTACACAACAGAACGAGTGCAGCGCGGGAACGTCATTGTAACAAAACACATGCGGGGCACCATGGCAGATTGTTTCCCTTTCCAATAAATCAAAAGGTGTGAGCCACCTAGGGCCAATGTGATGCCACATAAACAATCCAAAGTATACTGTACATCATATATGAACACACAACAAACACATAAGGGACCCATGGGATCTACAGAAGCAAAGTACTTTCCAGTGCATGTTGATTACAACACATTGATCAAGATTTCGGGAATCAAACACATAAACCAACACCCTGTGTCTTAAAGGGACATGAATGTAACTCTTCTGAAGCTTTTCTCGCGCTAATGTATCATTTGACCTTTCATTAATTAGAAGGGAAAAGACATGTTGCCGTTATAATTATTATACAAATTAATAACTGCATTGAAGATGCTGCTTTGCTTAAACCACACATGGAGAATCTGTTCAAGACTGAATTGAGCGGTAATGAAAAATGTCTGAACCGGTGGCGCCCATCCCAAGAAAATCACAAGCTTTTAATACTCCACCCTTGATCTATTTTTTTCGTGGCTCAAACGGGCTCCCCTGGATTGAAAGGCGATTGGATGAATTTTCTAGCTGTTGTCCCAAAGAAGAGCAGTAGCTGCTATCATCAATAAGGCAAAGGATGAGGAGAATATTAAAGTTGAAAGGCAAGAAGTATAATCGAATCAGCTTGAATCGATTCCGCTTCTAATGGAAATTGATTTTTGGTGCAGCAGTGACAGAGTGGATTATAAACTTGCTGCCATCCATTTTGTACAAAAGCTAATTTTAAACTGCTGCTCTTCATGACAGACAACAACTATCACAACTTGAAATGAGTCAAAGGCTCACAAGAAGTGATCACACATATGTGTATACAGTAGAAATGGGCAAATATACAAAATCAAAGAAAATAAATAATAAGAAAAAATAAATTACAATAGGTGTGTCTTAAAGGAGCAGTACAAAGAGGACTTAAAGGGTCAGTGGTGGGACGGGGAGCTCCATAGACTGGCTCAGCATTGAGGATCTGCAGGAAACTACAACAACATTCAGTGCACGTCACACGCCTCCCAACTCCACGCTCGGTAGCCCCCCGTCACCAACTACTGACCAAAAATCAGCCTCTGACTCCTTAGTCAAAATGTACCTTAGTGTGGACAAATCGGGACGAAAAAAAAAAAAAAAAAAAGGACACGAGACGAGGTTTCGTCATGGGTGGCAACACTGCTCTTCCTCTGACCATTTTAAGTGATTCTCAAGGTCACCAGTGGCCCACAAAGCCTTGTCCCTGAGATATGTTGATTACAAGAGGAAATATCTAATAATGACGCAGTGATCAACTTGACACATTGTTAGGAGCAAGTCATTACAGACCCCTGAAATGGAAATGCTCCCTGGGTCCAAAAGTTGGCTTGTGTTCACCAATAAAAAAAAAAAAAATCACACAAATCTTCAACAGTGTTAAGAATAGAAAGTAACTACAGTCTTTAGTTCGCATAGTGAATGATGGTGGTGGGGGGGGGGGGGGGGGGGAGGATAAAACTGCCTCACATCTGGATCTGAGCACCAAAGACAATACAAGGGTTACTCCTCATAATAAAAAGCGGGTGTAAATCCCATGAGAGTTGCCTGAAAGGATTCGGTTTCACCCGTGGACTGTTTGGTGTGGAAAACAACACGGAAAGCTGTGGCCGGAGAAGGCCAAAGCCATTTTCTTTCCAACTCAGATCCCAAACTGTGACCAGCCAGGTCGTAATATAAATTGAAAAATGGGATGTTGTGGCCAAAGTGAAAACCTTCATATAAGACGAGGGTTGGTTAGGTAACAAGTGGAAGTCTTAAAGGGTGTGCTAGTGCAAAAACAGTGGATCCACAGCTCCACTTCAAGGGCATGGAGGTCTGCAAATTACACGGATAGAACAGAACAAAACAAAAAAAAAAAAACACAGAATGAAAGCGTATTTGGTGCTCTCACTAAATACGCAATTGGCTTGAATAAAGTTGTCCTTTAGTGCACTTTCTAAAAAATATTCTTTACAACAAGTTAGAGCACTAATATTGTGTGTCTGTCACTGGACAGTATCACAGCAGATGGCTTGACAAAAGTATTGGGACAGATGGACTGCACCAAATGAGGAAGATGTGACTTCACTTGTGCCACTTTTCGAGGAAGACTTTTTAGATTGAGTCTGGGAGGTCAAAGGTTGCCGATGTACAAGAGTTGTGCTTGAATTCATCGCAAAGTTTTGCTGGAACAGATAAGGGCCTTCAGAAACTTTGGAAGCATAGTAACGTGGAGAATTAAAATTCAGGGTAACCTAATAAGTCTATGCAGACGCCCCATTAATTAAAAAGCAGTACTGTTTGTGGCAATACTTGTCTCCTCACAGTGTAAGACTCTTGATAGAATCACGGAACCCTAATTTTGTGCTTAGCGCAAGTCTAGTGTGCATGGGTGGCATTTTCTTTCTTTTGCTATTTTGCAATACGCAGGTGGCGTCCCTCATTTGCATTACGATCAGGGAGGTCGCATTGCATGCCGGCTTGACATTTTGAAAACAGAACTAGACTCGCAGGTCTGTGCATGACATTGGCACGTAAGCTGCAAGATCTGCCCTCGCGGATGATGTAGTCAGCAATAGGCAATTGGAGACTGTATTGTCTCCAAATAGTTCTGTCATGCAGTCAGGGCGGTGCTGTTAAGAGGATAATGGCTCTAATTTGTTCAATGAATTGATTCTGCTAATGATTCAGAGCGACTGTCCCACATTATTGTCATATTTATGAAAGAAATAGATGACATCCACCACACAAGTCGACGGCATGCCAAATCTGTGTCTCTATCAATTTTGGGGAATTTGATCAATAATAATAATATTGCATCTAAATGTATATGTCGCTTTCGCTGTAACACAACACTCAAAGTACTCACAATGAATTCATTATTCATACTCTCACATTCACACTCTGGTGGTGGTTTTAACTACATTCTGTAGCCACAGCTGCACTGTGGTAGGCTGATGGGGGCGTGGCTGCAAGTGCGTGCCTAAGGCCTCTCCGTCCACCACCAAAACACGCACCCAGTCACACACCAGTACGAGTGGCACTGGAGGCAACGTGGGTGAAATGTTTTGCACAAGGACGCAAGCACACATGACTCCAACAGAGCAGGAATCAAAAAGCGGATGACTTCTCTACCTCTGAGCCACGGCTGCTCTTAAAATATGACAATGGCATGCATTGAGTCCTCTGAATCACTATTGCAGTCAATTATTATTAGCCAACTTTAGATCATCTGGCCAAGGAGGTCTGCTTTCAATTCCTTACAAATGCACTCATCATTTTCTGCTACTGTCAAGGACGATGGGCATGCTGATTTTAAAGGGAATGAGAGGAGACCCTTGGATTGGCCACTGGATCAAAATACCAAAACATGGTCTAGCCCGCCTCTGCGTAAATGTCCACCAGACTTGCGCTGGCTACAAAAATGGAGCCAGGAATCTGTATTCCTTGCGGTCCGAATAGTTTCCCTTTGCAGAGGTTTGTTTGAGGAGTGAGTAATATGAATGTCTGCAAACTCCGCCCCTGATACCACATGTAACATGTATGTAGTTGAACTAAATATTTGTCTTGGTGAGCAGTCATGTACAGAAACAGTCTGTTACCGTTGTTACAGCAAATGAGGGAAATGACAAACTAAAAACATGTTAAAGAATAGCAATGTAACCATTAAGTGAGGTGCAAAATGCTTTTTTCTGAGAAATTGCCTCTTTGGAAATTAGAAATCAACTTGAGTGGTTACCTGGAAAAACTTCACAAAGGTTTAAAAAAAAAAAAAAACACACCACATTTCCTTTTTGTTTTCTAACCATCGTCTAAAATTATTTCAATACTCTTTATGGCAGAAAACATTGAATAAGGCATTCCCAGGGTCTGTGGAGGTCATCAAAAATGGATACATTGTGAAGTGCAAAAAAAAATTGAACTTATTGTACTGTACAAAACTACAACACCACACTTATAGCAAAATATGAACATTGTCCTGTGGAGGAATCTCTGGGCATCATGGCATCTTCTTGAAAAGAAAAACCCTTGTATAAAAGTTGCTTGTCTCCGTCCTGCGGTGACCTTTTGAAACCCTTCCACACCTCAACTGTGCCACCACTCCCCGCAAACAGACCCGTGTTAGATTTGACAGTGCCATCGGGAGTCCAGTTCCTCGTGGAGATGATTAAAACAGACACGAGGGCAAGACTGTCTCACCTCCGTCTTGCTCCACCTCGTCCGGCCAAGAAGCCCCTGTCAAATAGCAGACCGAGCACGGCTGTGGCCAGACGCCACCACAGCAGTCCCCGGATCCTTTGGTTTCGATGATACTGCAAAAACAAACAGAGACCAACGTTGGCGGGGCATCGAGTGAAACGCGATCAATAACCGCCGGGTTATAAACAGGCGGGGGCTATAAACGTGAATTTGTGTTTGCCGAGTATCAGTGAACACAGGGTTACAGAAAACAAAGCTACGTGCAGATATGTAATGTGCACGGGAGGAGGAGGCTCTCAGCTTTTGTGAGCCAATTGGACTGTGTGCGCGATTAGCGGGATAATACTATCTCAGCCATTGAGAAGCTGAGATAAGATAATTGCACCAAATGGGATTAGGGAGTTTTTTGATGAGAGGCAAGGAGACGTCTTAGCACGCGAGAGGTATAGTAGCAGACTGGCGGCTCATCCCTGGACGAAAGGCAGACGCCGCCACGCCTGATAATGCTAAGGCCATTTCAGACTCCAAGGATTGTAAACAAGACGGGATTCTTGGTGCGCTACATTTGTCCTAGGGCAGAAATTGTGGATTTGCGTATGAAAGGTCGTTAAATTCAAGAACGTCTCGTAGTAGATAGAAGTTGAACGTAGGAGTTTCTACTGTGCAGAATTTAATGAGAGCAAGCTGATGATGTGCAAAACACAAGCCAACACAACTATTTTAATCATCGATTTAAATGTCAATTGTTTTTTTAATAAAATAAGACATTATTTTAAGTTAACGGTGCGGAAAATGCACAAACATAAGTTGATTATGATTCAGTGACTGTTTTGGTCCGTAATATGTTAGAAAATCGTAAAAAAATGCTGACCATTGTTTTCCAAAGTACAAGCAGATGTTGGCAAATCTCTTATTTTGATTCAAAACAATGATAAATATTCTGCTTTCCTGGAGGACTGGAGAAATCTGAGAATATTTACTGTTGAGAAATTTAGGGGATTAATTCAATTTTAAGTTTAAAACGATTCATCGATTATCAAATTAGTTTTCGATTCACGTTTATTAATTAATTAATTGTGCGCCTCTACAACGGAATGAAGCAACAAGACAAAACAACTACTACATGAGAACAAAGAATAATTTTCCACCAAAGTGCTTGGCTATTGTTTGGGAACGTGAGTTTGTTTACGTGAGCGCTTGGATGCCGTCCAAACGAAACCTGTGAGCGACTGAGAAGTGGTATTTAGGTGAAATGTCAGACTCTCTGTATCTTATATTCATTTTAGAGTGTCAAGTGCTGCATAAGATTGGCTGATTTCCAACCGTGACCTGTTACTAGACTATTATGATGCAATGAAAATAGAATTAAAATAAATAAATACATGAATAAATAAATAAATAAATGTATGGATGAATGAATAAATAAAAAAATAAATAAATAAAGGGAACATTGTTGTCAATTCTGTCCAGTGATTTAGCTGAGGAAACAAAAATGAAGAAATCTTCTGCACTAACTTACAGACGTAAGTTATGACGTCCAATTCCAAACATCTCGTGCATGACTCAGTATGGTAACTATTAATGATTCACTTGTTGCATCAATCAGCGTATAAAAAGTGTGTTTACTACAAACCACATGAGTAGACGTTCAACTTTGTATTCCCTTGAAAGTGACCTTTTGCGCTTTACTCCATCAAGTTGAGTGAGTGACACTGAGACCGAAAGAAGCGAGAGGAGGCCTGTCAAAACTTAGAAATAACTCATGCCACCAACTGTCAAAATGAGGCTCTAAATTTAGCCGGCAACAACACACCAGAGTTTAGCCAGATGCTCAGTGTCGTCACTCCAACGGCGCACTGATGTGCTTTATCAGTGTCCCGTGTGGGCTGTCGATCAGGCCAGCTGCTTGCAAGCTCACCCTTATCTCTCTCTGCAGCAAAAGGCCCGCCTCCGAGCAAGAGTAAACTCTCATCAGGGAGGAGATGAGGAGGCAAAGAAAAATAAACTTCATGACGTTGGATGCGATGCTAGCGGACGCCATAAGTAGATATCTGAGTCACCTTGATGTGTTTTTATTTCTTGAAAAGTGCTGAAACAGCAGAGATAAAGTCATGTGCATTGCACACAATGTTCAAACCAGCTTTCAACACCTCCTATCGAAAGCAGCAGGAGTCATCGCTGTGTGTAAAAAAAAAAAGAAAAAAACAGGGGGATGAAACCCAACCCTGCTCCTTGCCCTGTGCAAGCTGGGGCCGTCTTCCTGCCATTGTGACTGTCATTATCGCTATGTCTCAAATGGCGGAGCAGCTAATGTTGGCAATCCTCTGGGGACTTGAGTGTCCCCTCTAGCCCTCTCTGACAGAAGAGCAATTTATCTGTCAGCGTCCAGCGGCACTCCTCGGCTACCTAATCCCTGCCTTTGCCGAGGGGGCCGCGAGCTCCCACGGAGGACCCTCGCAGCCACAAGGCTCCCCCGATCCATCAAACAGATGGCAGTCCAAGCACTTGGACGGCTTCAGCGACAAGTGTCTGGACTGAAGAACTCCAATCACCCACTGACAGGAATGAAAATGGATGAACACTAACACTATTATTGAGTGAAGGGAGATTTGTTTTTTCTTTCTTCACGGGCAGTCAAGAGCGTGTGATAGTGAGAAGTGAGAAATGGCAAGAACCTGATAAACAACTTGCCTTCGTGTACGAGCACGTGCGGCCTCAATGAAACTAATTGCTCAACTGCGCCGCAAAGTTGGAAAACCAATTATGGAGGCTTACGCATTCAAAACCACATACACGCTACTCTAATTAATCACACCGACTCTCCCATTCTGCTCACATTCCCATTTAGCGCTGCACGGCTCTCGTTATTCCTCTCCTTCAGGATATGACCTCACCTGCGCTCCAACCTCACTGCTGTTTATTCAACCAGCAAGGGGGACACAAGCCACTTCCTCTGCTCGGCCTTTGGCGTGCGTCAGCGGGCCCGCCGGCACCACGCCACATTGCTTCTGGCATAAGGTCTGTGTGGATCTGTTGCCAGAGTCAGCATGAGTGAATTATTGCTAAACTGTAGTGGTGTTAATAACTGCAGCTTGATTAGCGTATGAGAAGATCATAAACTGATTCATACCTCATTTCTTTTTGGGAGGGGGCTGAAGAAAGAGGAAGAGGAGTGGTTGATACTGTGGAACTTGTTTGGAACACAGTCACTTATTGTTTTTTTTTTTTTTAGAAAGCAACAAAAAGTAAGTGTTGGTCAGATTTCAAAATTGACAAGCTTTGGATTATTTTAATTATAAGGTAGCGCCGTACTTGGTAATTTGAGGTTAATTTCTCCACCTCGCACCCTCATTGACTGTTATACAAACTCCCCCCCCACCCCTTCAGCCCAATCCGCATGTGTGCAGACGTCTTATTATGGTTTCTCAGCTGACCACTCCTCGCCCAGTAAAGGGGCTGACTGGAGACTCCCTGGAACCGCAGCTGCTCCCCTCGGACTCACGCGTTCGGCTTCAGGTTACATGTTTACGCACTCCCGCCACTTCTGCTTTTTTTTGTGTGTGTGCTAAAAAATACGATTAACCAGTTGTGCAACAGGAACACTTTGTGCTTTGCAAAAAAGAAATTTGTGCAGTGCCCTGTCATTGTTTTACAACCCCGGTAAAGAAAAGGCATAAAAGTGATGTTGTGTAGCGAGCGCAGTGACTCTGTGGACAATGTCACCCTGACCACAGTACAGTGCGCTGAGGCCAAGCAAGCATCCTCAATGCTACTTTTCGACATCTCAGCCCACATAGAAAACAGGAGAGGGGAGAGTAATAAACAGGAAGAGGAGGCAGAGGAGGGAGGGCTTGGTGAGGTGGGGGAAGGGCTGCCCTGGTTCAGCTTGTCTTTGGCTTGGGAGGGAGGGAGGGAGCATACAGCGTCTCCAAAACAAATATGGAGCTAACACAATAAAGACGAGCAAAGTTTTGACCCAACAAACCCCAAACCACATGCAATAATAACTGTAGTGTTGAAATCAATATCTATTAATATCTAACAATGTGATTGAGTATGAATATTTTTAGAAGGGTCTCTCACTTGAGTGCACAGGAGTACCTAATATAGAAGCCAGTGAGTTTCGATTGTTCCAGCTCAAGTTTTTGTTGACTCAAAAGCTCCTCGTTAAGCGGTGAAGGGATAGAGCAAGAGTGATGCACTGTATTTTGGAATATCCACCCAATCTGTCAAATGTCACAAGTTGAGCCAGTCTTATTTGTGTTTGTGTTCCCGCCTCACCAGCTGTAAGTGTTCCCGATGAAACTGGTCTCCGATCAGCTGGAGTTTCCGACCAATGCAGGCCTCGATGTGGTGTGCCACGGGTTGCTGCTGCTGCTGCTGATGGTGCTGCTCCTCCATTCCGTTTTCGCTTTCTTGCAGTCTTTCCTCTTGATCGCCAACAATTTCAAAGTGAGCCGGGAAGTGCAATCGAAAACCTGCGTTACCTGTTGAAGAATCGAGGTCTTAGAATATACTGAAAATAGAGCAGCAATGATACCTTTTCTTGAAGTATGATGATGATATATCAGGCAGGAAGGGCTGCCAAGAACTCCACAAGACAATCAGCCTGCTTGGCTTTCAACTGAACTTTCACAGTAGCTGTATTATCTCCTGAGCCAATCACGGTGAGTCATTTTACGGCGTTAAAAATCTCACTCATCTAATGCGGTGTAAGGTTGGTATCTATCGTCACCATGGAGCAGCCCGGCAATGATTACATGTATGGTGCCATTGAAACTTTGCTGTCACTAATAATCAGTTACGACCTACTTACAGGTAGTCACCCCTGTCATGTCCGCTCAGTCACAATGGCAGCCTGGCGCCTTTTGAATAGCAAAGCAGCTGGGTACACTCCACACGTGCCATAAAAACTGGCCGTGATCACGACTATCAGGCGCCACGGGTCTCATCAGTGCAGCAACACGCTTTCCGATTTCTCACATTAAAGTGTCACACTTGGCTTTTACAACAAGTGTCTCACACGCACAGGGAAACGTTCCCCACACAGTTCCTCATCGGCGATTAGCTCCGACTCACCGTAGAAGAGTGGTCTTGGCTCCTCGGCGACTCCACAGGGCAGCATGCCGTTGTTGGATGCCAGGATAGGGCCGGGTGTCTGCGTAGCCCGCTCCTCACACTTTATCTCCTTGAATGTGGTGCGCCAGCAGTGGGGGTCTGGCTCAAACACATCATCCTCCTCATCCTCCATGCGGGGACACTACACGATGAGCACGCTAAAAGGTTACATGGGGGGAAAGCGAGAGAAATATGAGAGGGATCACCACAATGAGGACACACAGTCATTTGCTGATTATATCAGACGTCTTTCTAATATACTCATAAGCGTACTAGACAACCTGTCTGGTTTATAATGTGTGCGCTCCAATCAATAAAACCACAATGGACAAGCTGGGTAAGACATGAGGCCTCCCTCTGGGGAAGATAAGTTTGTTCCTTTCTCTGTTTAAACCACATAGTTCACTGTGGTCAACGATTGGCTTCTGAGGTAAATGAAAGATGGATTTATTTTTGTCCATGCTGACCTCATTTGTAACACTGCTGCACGGAAGACAATAAAGGAACTTATGAGTGTACATTTAAAACGACACATACACTGCTAGAAAATCTTGAAACTACCGCGGGGGGAAAATCTAACGGTGCTATTCTCCAGTGACAATAATTCATTGCACTCAACCCCAAATCAGTAGAGGAGTCAAAGAGTTATGAAAATACGGGTGAAATACAAGTTGCTTCACCAGCTAATCCCCCAGTCAACATGAAGTTGTAATACAGGGTTAGACTACTACCACACCACCAAATTAGGGCTCACAGAAAAAGAGTAATGACAGTCTTGGTGGAAAATGTTCAATCTCGCTCCCTACTCTGGCCTGTCAGCTTGCCAACTCTCTGACATCAAGTTTTTATTTCTTCACCCCACACAAGCAGATTGCATCCAGAACGTGTTCAACCTTATGATATACAGTACAGAATAAACGGTGTGCCCTCGCAATCAACTCTGAGTAAAACCACTCCATGCTTTGTCAAACAAACATGGCAAGGACCATGGAGGATTCGGATGAGCCAGAAAAAAAAAACCTGCCAGATAACCTGAGTTGCTCTTTGCACTGCAGCGAGCAGTATTTGTGTCATGGCTCCCCCTGCTGTAACGCACAATGCAGTCAAGGGAAGGCGGTGGGGGTTGTGCACTTTATTTATGCGCTCCGAACGCGCTACAGCAAGCCAATATCATTACCAAATTAAAATGGCATAATTAAGTTGACATATATATTTTGAATTATGAGCTTGACTCGGTTGAGAATTTAACATTCCGATCGTGCGGGTATGTATAACATTTAAAAACAATAACACAAATATTAAAAAAAAAAAACATTTTAACGATATTATAAGGACCCACCCAAAAACAAAGTTCACATTTCAAGCACTGTTTTAAGAAAAGAGCCTCGTAAATGTTTTATTGTAAGTTGTAAACGCGTGAGTTAAATCGCTAGGTTATTTTTAATAGTAACGCAATTATACTAAATGTTAGTGAAATAATTCGCGTCTTTATAAAAATGACTCTTATTGTTAATGCATTGTTGACACAGAAAAAACAGTATATCTTATTATAATCTTAGTTTCGATTTCGGCATGATGTTACGAGCAAGTTACGTTAGACTGGAAAAATACACACGCGATTTTGTTGTTGATTTATGTAAAAGCCGGCGATCGCCGGTTCGTAAAAATCGGCCCCAAAGTGAATTAAAAATGATCTTACCCGTTACACAGGTTTTGTTAATGTGGACTCAAACTCTGAGAGGGGAAAAAAAAGGTGAACCGTTAATATCCTGCCAGATCAAGCAAGTTTAGCCCGTATCTCCGCCACGACAACTTCCATTCTGTGTGCAAAACTGCTACAAGCCGATTTAATTCAGCCGACGTCAGCTGCAAAACCAAACTCCGCCACCGGGGCGTGGCTCCTCAACTTGGTAAATAAACCCTCTTAAAGACGCGCTTTTTATATCGGTCGACTCCTGTTGAAGGGAGTGCGGAGCCAGCCCTTCCCTTTAAGAGTTCTTCGCCGTAACCAATCGTCAAGTTTGTTGTGATCCCGCCTCCGCCATCGCGTATTCAGACACGTGGACGGGAAATTCCCACTCACACGATTCTACTACTAACTGTACTGCGCACACCTCATCTCATCTGCTCCCAAACAAGCGCTGTGCGTGCGAGGGATTACGATCGAAACTCCACTAAGCAAACAATATGATATTTTGGCCTTGAATTTTATAGATCATTTATATTTGCACACATTCAAAAAAAAACCTTACTGCTGCAGTGTTGCGCAACAATGACGGCTAGATTTACAAAACATTCGTGGCATACAAATATAAAGATTCAAGATTTTTTTTTAATTAAAGGACGAAAATAATCCCGTAAAACATGAATTACGTCAAAAGTGTCACCCGTGATTTAGTAATGTCATGCAAATATGACTACAAATAGAAAAGCATTGATTGGAAAAAAAAAGTACCTTAATCCAAACATTTGACTTTTTTTGGTCAGTATATTCCTCCAGGAATATAAACTAAAATAAAATAGTTTGGAGTTTGCATGTTCTCTCCTTGCTTGTGTGTGTTATTTTCTGGACACTGGCTACCTCCAACATTCCAAGACTGTAAGCGCTATAGAAAAATGGATGGACAAATACATTAGTTTGTGTAAGCTTTCCCACTGTTGTGTCCAGAGAGTGTATTTTGACATTTAATCAGGACTCTCGCTCACTGAGCCAATTCAAGTATTGTGCAGATCTGGTGTTGCTGATCTCACGTCTCCACAGAACGAGCACTGATCAATAACCCCATAGCCAGCTGGTCTTCTCACCCTCAACATTCTCCCACAGACCCTTCCCCCAACTCCTCTGCCTTTTATCTATTTGGTGTCCCCTCCACCAGAGCTGTGTGAGAAGTCATGGATCTCTGCTTCCTCTGTCTTTCGACAAGTGTTGGACGTACCGTGAGATTTGTGCATTGTCCAGCCAGAAGGAAGAGATGCCGTGCGGGAAGAGCGGATTAGATTCCTCGTCCACTGAGATATTGGAAAGCTGATCACTTCTTGCATGAGCGATCCCTGTAAACAAGGAAAGATGTGCAAGCATGAGTTGCAGCTTCCCTTTGTTGTGCTCGAGCAACACAAAGAAGCTCAGCTGACTGTCAAGGAAAACACAAGTCATTACTGGAGTGAATTAGCCTGAATTGCAAATTAGAAATTAAAATTTGCAATTGACTATTCTGCAGTAACTTATTTTTACACTTGTAAGAATGTTAGAATTTTATTTCCAACATTTAGTGTACAATCAAAAAACTGGCAATGACTTCATTCTTATGTGACATAATCTTGACATGAGACCAAATCAAATAATAAAAGCAAACAAAACCTAAGAAAACAAATGTGATTAATTCTTCACCCTTTTGACTCTTTGTTTCAACACTTGCTCCAGAACGAAGTGGCTGGAAGGCAACGCTCGCTGCAACTCAGACAGCATTCAATACATCATCCATTAATAATGAACATACTGTGGATGAAGTCCTTCCACCTCTTAACGTTATAAAAATAGATTAACGTGATGTGTCTCTGACAGCAAGCTCTTTGAAAACACTGAAATCCACTAACACATATTACTTAATAATAAATAGCTGTGCCCGTGCCAGCGCACTTTTTGACATATGTTATTATGGGCAAAAGCCACATCTCGCAAACGGCTTGACGTGGACGCCCCAGATCCCAGGCAGGCATCAGTTGATGTTACATCAGAGAGTTGTTTCCCAACAGCTACACTTGCACAAGCGTACACACATGCATATGCGCAAACACACATGGCTGCACAATCACACGCCCTACTTCCCCTGTAACCTCAAAAGCCTATTCTCCCTCATGATATCTTCTCTATACGAACACGTGCATCATACACGTGCACTCTTACTACTCATCCAAACAAAGCAGGGAATTCTGCCCGGAAACTGGAAAGAGGGGATTTCATTTGCTAGGAATAGACAAGCTCCATGGCAACCATGGCAAGCGCATCGTGACTGCTGGTCTGTTAGATGAGATGCGAGTGGCACACTGACCCAATGGCAGCGATCGTGCAGTAGCGAGTGACCTGATAACAACAAAGGGGGTTTGCGCCTCTGGTTTTTCATGACATTTCCTCTTGACACGATGAGCAAAACAAAACAACACTGCCGTAATCTATTTCCTTGCATTCATTTTTTTCCTTCATGTTCAGTTATATTACGTGATCGGGATCAGCAAAGTCAGATTAGCAACAAAGGAGGCGAGCATGTCTTAATCTTTGTTAGATTGTTTGTACCCACTGACTCCAAGATCCATATACGGTAAGCAGAAATGGTAAAGCTCTTATGGGATTAGGTTTGTTATTGTGTCATCAAAGTGATCTGTTGTTATAAGCCTATTAAGCGCCGCAAATTTAAGACTTTGACATGCAAGGCTCGTGTGTAACATACTGTGTTTAATACTTGTATTTAGCATCAGTCTGGAGTGGTTGCTGAGTAAATTGAAGCTTAAAAGAGAAGTCGGCTGCCGTCCAGTGGCGGAGCTGCAGTAGGTGGGGGGGGGCCACCGGGGCACTGGCCTCCACTGAAATATTCTTGGACCCCTGCCAGATAATTGAATTTGGGGTATTATCCAGATTTTTTTAGACAGGCCTTTTTGCCTCTTTCACATTTTGAAGTTGAGGAGCATGGGCTAGTTATGAAGCAATGCCACCTGATCTCAACCTTGTAACCGAGAAGACTGGGCAGCTACGTCTGTGTGTGTGCCTGTATGGCCAAATGACTCCCCCCGTCTCTCAAGTAGCTTTTTTGGGTTTCCAAAACATACTTTATAAGGAATAGCGGCATAAAGAGTGGAAACTTAATTCCATATTGCCTTGAAGTTTTCTATTTGTGCTCAGCAAGTTTTCTGAGGTTAACGTCCTTTGATCGTTAAGCAACACAGACATCAACAGAGCGTTGTTTATATCAATGTAACATCTCGCAATTGCATCATTGTGAATCACAGTGCTTTGGCGCATTAGAAGTACTCATCCACACTATCAACATAGCATAACAGGACAAACAATCATGCAGCAACATGCAGAGAATTGCATTAACAGTCAGTGCGATTGGATAACTGCCCGGGAGCTGACCACCTAAACAAAGCCGGGCTGTTTAATGTGCTCGGCACTTTAAAGCCCCACAGCCTCAAAGCGGGCATGTCCTCACAGCTGTGGACATGACTTTGCCTCTCCCTCTGAAGTGTGGAAGCACAGCGGTATCCAAAGCTGGACTTGCAAAGAAGCGCTAGATGAAAACTTGGAAAGCTCCCATCATGAATGCTTCAATCTCACACCGGGGTTATGACAAACCAAAGAGCTTTCCAATCCTTCGGAGCACACACAAAGGGCTTTTCCTCGCCATTAAAGGCATCACACTGGCCCCTTCAAGGCTTTGAAATGGTGATATGGTTTTCTGCAGGATTTCATCACGCTTTCAACATGATATAGCCGGAGGTTAGACTACAGTGAAGATCAAATAAAAGTTATAAATAACTTAATATTTAATCACTTAAACAATTGATTTATTTGCCGCTTAATTAACTAGATGGTTCAGGGGCTGTATTGGAGGTCCGGCTTCGAGTTCCATTAATGACATCTATCATCAGCTACTAATTATGCTGCCCGTGGCCAGCAATGGATCCGGTTTCAGCTTTAGGCTGCAAGCACCAAACACTTAGCATTCATATTTAATCACACTTTGTTATGGAGGAGGCTGAGAAAGTCTCACCTATTAGGACAAAAGATGCACTAAATCATTATGAAGTCACTCATTAAGATAAATGGGATCAACAGGAAGTGTTTTCCGAGTGACTCAACTGCCTTTGAAGAGAGCTTCTCACTTCTGCGCTTTTTCAACACGATGGGCCTTTCATGCAAAGATGTTTTCTTTTCTGTTGTTTCAGGTTCAAAGGTCATCCAAAAGCAAACAAGTGCTAAAGCTTTATCCCCACAAAAAAAAAATGCTTGGTTTGCTGCTGGGTCATCAGTTTGGGGTCATCGTGACGTCACCTGCCCCGGGTGTAACTCGACTGATGCTGGATGTCAAATATGACTCAGGCCACCACCTGCCTTTGTTATTGTCATGCAGGTGAAACTGAATATAGTGACTCATGCCCTTCAAGTGTCCCGCAGCTCAGTCACTTTGACAGTGAGCAGTGTCAGGTTGTAATCTCAGCACTAGTGATAATCATTCACGCTAATGTGATTCTGCAGCTAATACGCTAAATGCTAAAACTGGTAGTCTGAAAAATTGCCTCCATAAAAAAAAATAAAGGCATCCAAATATGACTCATACAATCAATGTTATGTTTAACTTGAGAGGTTTTATGGAAAATTGGCAAACATCCAGTTGGTTTAAACAATATCAAGAGATGGATGGATGTCTCTAATAACATTAAGCTACTCGGGAGTATATTTAGGGATAATGATATCCTGTGATGCATTACCAACAAAATAGCCCTCAAGTTATTTTTGTAACTGCATGCTGTATTTTATAAACACAAATGTCAGGCATTAATTGAGGATGAGGATTTTTATATGCACAACATCATAATTTGGGGTTGGACCATAATTTGTGCTGAATATCTTCAGGCTTGCAATTCATATGAGCATAATAGCACTCCTCTGTAATTAGCGAGGCTACTTAAAATGCACCACAAAGTAATGCCCAACGAATAACCATTAATAAAACACAATATAGAGATGGAAAAAAAAAACAGGTTTTAATCCTCATGATGGTTTAATCTAATTGGCAGGATGGTGTTTGTCTGATTTGCAAATCCTTTTAAGAGCCGTTCTGTGCAATTTGTACTTACCGGTCCGGCTAATTATCCAGAGCTTGTTTGTCCACTTCTAGGACTTGAGCCAGCTGAAAGGGGAGACGCTTCTGAAAGATTCACAAGAAAAAAACAAAGCGAAACACCTTCTTATTAAATTTCTTGCAACATGAATAAACATTTAGATATGATTCTTTTCAGCGATATAATTTATCAAATGGATGTGGATAATACATGCTTTATACCAGCAAACTTAAATTATGATGAAAGCACTATTGAAATTGTGTCGTCTTTGTTTGGATAAAAACAGACATTACATTATACACTCAGCACTCACGACATTAAGATCACAAGTAGGCTACATTGTTAAAAAAAAGGTCTGTCTGTGAAAATTAATGTCCATTCAAAAAGCCTGAGGTCACTAAAATGTTCAAATCACCTCACAGCATGATGTAATGCAGTGCCACAAAAATAATATCAGCTACACTGTATCTATCTTCTGCAATTGTACCTAATGAAATGACAAATGAGAGCATTTATAATATTTAATGGCATTTGCATCTTAACTGTCATTTTCACCTTGACTGCTGTTATTTAACATTGTTTTCTAATGAGCTTTATGCAACCTTAATGGTTCGTTTGACTTGGGTCAGAGGCTGGACGTGGTTGAAGAAGTGTAAACAAAGCATTTAAGAGTCATTCGACCCCATGTGGCGACAAGTAATCACTGTGTGACCTCAGAAGCTGCCGTCTCTCGTTTCTCTGCAAAGACAGGAGGCCGGGGGAGAAAGTCAACCTACAAACTTCTCATGAGTGTATGGCACACTCTGATCTATACAATTATACGATATAGAGCTCTCGTCTTGTCTGTGTCCAATTACACGATTTGCGGTGGTAACTTTTAACATCAAACAGAATGTTGTGGTGAATGGACGACGAGTGCAACGGAATACCGTGAAGGTGTCACGAGTAAACTTGGGTCTCCAGCTATAACACTGAATTATTCATTTAAGAAAAGCAGCCTGATAGAAAATCAATCATTCTGTCTAGATGTGATATTCAGGCTCCTGAAATATTAGCTGCGAGGAAAACATCACATATCAGCCCGTGAATGCTCCTTAATGTATATTTCATTAAAAATTTACACTCAGGCCATGAGGACCTATGAAGTGCGGCAAAGTATAGGACCTGAGAATGTCCATCGCCTGGGCTCGGTCTGGAGGGGTCACGAGGGCGGAGTGACCTCCAGCCGGTGTTACGTGAACCCCCTCGTGGACAGGCATGAAGTCAGATTACTTAATCCGCGGAAAACAAAAGTGCTGTCAATCAGACAGCGGCGTCAACAACGGCCGGGGAGAACCGTAGCGGGCCGGGCTCTCGCCGTACACACTACGGCCCACTTATCTTATATTGATGATGGAAAGATGGGCAGCTTTTTACATTACTGCTAATGGTTTCTAAGTGTTCACCACAGACAATGGACTGCATTTTTTCATATGCGGCCCATTGTATGTTCATTTAATAGGAGGTGCTCATTATGACCGTGCTGTGCTTTGTTGTAACTGCTTAAGGCGATTGATCTCAGAGTGTCGAATAGCAATCGATACTCAAGCCTTCAAATCTGCATGAGGCGTAAATGTATGAAAAGCATTTCTGTGGAAAGCATAAACAGAAATATATATTTACATGAATACAGATGGATTATGTAAATCTGGATTTATAGGGCGCATCTCGCTCCGCTATGGAGTTAAGTACTCCCTCACGCTTATTTTGTTTAGGCAGATGGATGCTGTTGTGGGAGAAATTACTTTTCCCACCGCCTTTGTACTGTTAGTCATAATTGTTTTTCGTTTGATTGGAAATTTTCAGAGAAACATTTACAGTAATGGCATTGCAAACACTGGTGGCGCTAGGATTTTTTCCTTGAGGGGTGGCTACGATATACCAAAACAAACAAAGAAATATTTTACAAATCTAAAAAATTCCTTTGAATATGTTGATGAAGTTTCATTATATGTTCCATTCGGGGAACATGTGGAAATGTTGAAAAAAATTCTTTGAAAAATCGGAAAATACCCAAAAGTCAATTATCTGAGTGGTGCCTTTCTTTAGCTCCTTCAGTGATTGCAACAGCATTAGTGACTGAAACTCATTTGTAAACCAAGGACAACCTGTAAAGAAATGCCACTAAGCTAGTTTGTTTTAAAAAAAAACTTTGAATCCCTCAATTGCCTCCCCTTCTTCTTCAAATGATGTCATTTAGAGAGCTTTGTTATTGTGTGTGACTATTTAACCTAGAGAAAGTGGCTCTCAGACAGGATGAGAGCCAAACAAGGAGTCCCAGCACATTCCAGGAATGTGATGTGACCATGTGTTGACTCCCCCACGAGGAATCCCTTTGATTGTGCTTATCTGCGAGGCGATCAATACATGGCACAATGCTGATAAAAGAACAGTGCTCGCATCAAAGCTCACGCGTGGCACTGGGAGAGGGAAAGTCATAAAATGTCAATTATTAATAGAGGGGAAGGGTCCCCTTTCATGTGGGAGAGAATTTGGATAATGAAAATCAAACAAAATCCATGCACAAATAACATCCTCGGGGCATTGGAAGGGAAAAAAAAAAAAACACTTTAAAATGATGCTGGTGTGCAATGCAACTTCTTTTGTTTCATGTAGGCAGTGTTGGAGTGGAGAAAAGTGTGCAACAAAAGATGAATGTAATCTCTGTGAAAGTTTCAGACTTCACTCCGCAGCTGCGAGGAGTTTGAACCTGTAACCCCTACCTCCGCATAACCCCGGCGTCTGGCTCACCAAAGTACGAGCACGACGCGCTCACTTGCACTTGAACTCAACACGCCGCGCCACGGCGCTTGATCAATATTTCCGTCCTGGAGTGGCGTTGCTCTTTCATGTTTGGATTCAGGTGGTCAGTCAAAGATGTTTTGGTTTCATCCTGGCAGGCTTTTGATTGTCAAGTGTTATCATTTATTGATTGCAGAAAAAGAGAGGGGGGGGGGGGGACACAAGCGGCGATGCAGGGTGATGAGACCTTGTAAAGCTCACATATCTGCATAGCGAGAATGTTAAATATTCATGGGAAAAAGATTTAACATATGGATTAACATTTATATTTAATGTAGGCTGTCCCGTATGGCAAGGAGAAAAAAAAATTCTTTGTCTTTCTGCCCTTTCACTTTGCCCATAGGCAACCTCAGGCTGTTTGAGTCCTGCTGTGAAGAAACTCAACAGAATCACTAAAGTAGCCGAGCGAGTCTTTCTGGGTCATTCTTTCCCGGGAAGTTCATACGAAGAAAGATTTATTGATTTCTCAGCCCAAACAAATGTGCTATGAAGTTTTTGCTCGACTCCCACCTCGAGCCTCTGAAGGAACTTTACCTTCGCTGCTGTAAACATGGAGGAAGTTATCTTTAGTCATTTCCATCCATTAATCTTTTTATTCTTACTTTTGTTAGCTCATGCAACTTTTTATTTTAGGGTTCATCTAATGTTATTTCGAACATGAGTTGAAGTCTACCCATGTTGACCTTTGGGGTGAACTAGGACACTAAAATTGACACTGATGGACTTTTTATAGTCTTCATTTAGTCATACATGATTGTTTTGCCTACTCATTGAATATGAATAATTCCTACTTTGGTATTAATGCATTGGTGAATAATTGGCAGCATTTAACACATTTCATTTAGTTAATTACAAGAATTTACAGCTGGAAAGCAGTCACTGGGGGGTCTCTGCAGGGGATTCTTTCCCCCCAGCTATCCCCAGGTTGCCTAATCTGCTCCTTTTGACAAGCTAATGTGCTGACTCGGGGATTCTCCCTGGCTCAGCAGGAGACTCCTGGCCACCTGCAACGGAGGAATGATCACGCTATTGTCCTCAACAATGGGGACGCCTTGGAGGTCACACAGGACAGCTCTTAAGGTTTCCCTTTGAGAAGCGAGGGGTGCTGAGAGATTGCTTTCAATCAATACAAGACAACAAGAGAAGGGGCAGTTGTCATGTTGAAGCCAATGAATAAATGGATTTTCAAATCTCCGCTATCGAGTTGAAAAGTGGTGACTGGCGGGAAAGTAGATCCAACTGTCTATTACCTTTAGAAAGGGACAGCTGTTGTGTCTGTCTCGTGTTTACAAAAACGCCTGCGGCCACGAGCAAAAATCAGACCGTAAACAAGACCATCACGTGAGCAAAGGCTCAGACGAGCGAGGCTTCCATTGCAACAGTGCGCACATGCAAAGACAGCAAAGAATGTTTTACTTCTCCAAGTATGCCATGTGACCATCAGACACTAGCTGGCCAAATATTGAGCCGTACAGATCCTGATTTTTTTGTATTTGTATTTTCTCAGAGCAGAAAAAAAAATTCTTGATCTGGTTTCATAGTATTGCGTAACTTCTGCTCATCAAAAATACAGTTTCTTATTTCTTTGTGCCAAAACAACCGAGAAAAACTGTAACTTTAAGTTAAGGTATCACTGAATCTCCAGGGTTCATATAACTTATGGGAAATAAATTTTAATATGACATCTTTCAATTTTAGGTGATATAGTTGCATTCAACCTTTGATGACAAATGATGCCCTTGGGCGCCGTGCCAGGCAGGGATTCCTGGCAGACAGCAGGCAGACAGAAAAATCATGTTGCTGGCAGCTCTTCAGACAAATTACAGACAGTCACCAACACAATAGTGCAGCACAAAGAGAATGACGTCATGCTGTCTGCTGCCTGGCAGCAAGTGGCACTTCCATGACAATATTACACCAATCAAAGGAGGAGTCTGAAAAAAGGGCTCATTTTTTTTCCGGAGCGACGGCTAACCGCAGACTGCTGTCGCTAATAAAGGAAGTAAAGAAGCCTTGCGTCACGCCGAGTCTATCATTTCAGTCAAAATATCCTGGACAATTCTGTCTGTCGCACATAGGAAACTCTACCCGCGTGATGAAATCATCGCTTTGCAACATAAGTAGGTCCGTAAACGTCTCCGGCAGTGAGATCATCCCTCTTTTTTTTTTTTTAAATCCAACCTCCCTAATGACCAAGTGGAAGTGAACAACAGATTGTGGTGAAGTTTGGAAGGCCAGAATGGATGTGACCAAACCTGTTTTTAACACCTACATCTCAAAGCTGAAGTCAACATTTTCATGTATATGTGAAGCACTGTTCACCTGGTGACCTCAGTCATTATCTAAATAAAAGGTCATGAGATGTTCTGACCTCCCCCCAATGAGCCGTCATCGGCCAGCCATCACCTGCACGTCCACATTCCTCTCCTTTTATTCCCAATGCCTTCACACTCTTGTGCTAATTCGCACCTCTATTGTGAACGGGATCCAAAGTTTGTGATCTTCAGTCCTGCAGACCCCCTCCCGAGCCCTTCACACCTCAGTGTGGTGGTCCTCCTCCAAACATGGAGTTGCACCTCTATTCTCCACTGCTCTGTAAAGCCATTTTCCAATCAAGTATACATTAACAAAAGCCACTCGTTAAAAAAAAAGTTTTTCCTATATGTTCACAATGATCTATGCATGCAAAGCCACAATGATGTCACTTAAAAAAAAGAGAGAAGTAAAAAGATGGACAACGCAGCCTTGCAATAAATTAAACAACTTTTGATTATTGTCATCTTACTATATATACACATAGCAGGTCTAGATGAGGGGTTAGGATTTGGGTACATTTTATATTATTATTATTATAATTATTATTAATATTATTATTAAAATTATTATTATTATTATTTAGTTATTTTCGTCAAATTGCTCATGGGAAATATTTTCATGCTTTTCTTCTTTTTTGAATCACATTAAATGAGTAGCATTCCAATTTTGTTGTGTATTACAGTGACTATAAAAGCCATTTGACCTACGTAATTCTGTTTTTTAGAGAGAAAATAAAACTTAGTGACTTCTTTGTCATTTATTGGTCAAAACTTACTGGGTAGCATTCCAATGTTGTTGTGTATTACAGTGACTATAAAATCCATTTGATTTAATTGTTTCTTAGAGAGAAAATGCAACTTAGTGACTCTTTTGTCATTCCTTGGTCTACACTTGCTGCTCCAAAATAGCACTGTGATGTGAGGGGCAGCTGTGATTGTGCCTAATAAACAGGCTTAAACATGCAGGGACAGTATAAAACAGGTGCACACCACACAAACACACACACACATGCACACACAACCACAGATATGCCACAACCCAGCGCAAGGCCAAGCAAGCTCCTCTCCCTCACACCCTCAGCCTCCTAAACACAAAATAATCTCATCAGAGGAGCAATGCAACAAAGAAACTTTAGTTGGAGGTGACCCCCTTGTCATAATTGCGTGTGAGTGTGTTGTGTCGAGGATGAGGTCACCAAGCAAATGCATAGTTGCTTTGTCTCACTGTCACTTTCTTAATTGGAAAGACAAGCTGGGTCATATCTCTCCTCACTGAAGATCTTAATCTCCGTAGCCGGAATGGTGTGGACAATGTTTCTTACTCAGTGGAGATAAATATTGACATGTGTCCACAGTGTCCAGATGTATGACTTATAAGATGACGCAGTCACGGTCCCTGTGTTTTATAGACGGCGGGCGATCCGGTGGCCTCGGCGATGACAAGTTCATCGACGGGGCAAAGTAACCAGCTGTGTGATATGTGTGGCTTGTGGCGGCTTTGGTATACATTGTGCCTTCCACATCAATACCAGTTGTCTGTCAACTTTGTAGCCGGGCCGCCAACTGCCGTGATGAAATCTATGCAGCTGTTGAGCCGCGCAGCGCAGACCGGCAACCGAATCCACCGGGGGGAAAGCACCAAAAACCGATGCCAAACCGTGGCGCTGTGCCGCACGGGGTGGGAAGAACAGAGCGGCAGCACGAGGGCGAGGGGTCCATTAAGGGCCATCAAATATTCATCTGCCATACGGCACTGAGGCTTTGCGCTCTCCCCGCTGCGGCATTAAAAAAGAAAACCCCACCAAGAAAAGTGATGATAAAAACAACAACAAAGTGAGGACGCCTGCAGTGAAGCGCCAAGACACAGCTTTAATGAGAGTTCACCTCCACCCCGCAATGCTGATTTATTCATTTGCAAAAGCTGGCAAAGCTACAATCAATACTCATCACCAAAACAATGCACGCATTTGTTAGTTCAGACAATGAAAATGCAGCAATATAGAATTAAAGCAACCATAAAAATATTCTTCAGAAGGACGAGCTCTGCTAAGGTGTATTTTGGAATGTCATATTATTGGTTTGTCTGACCTCATTGAGGCGGATGACAGTTTTTGAAATAAGCAGCATGTGTGAAACCAAAAACAAGGAGGTGGACGGAGGACTGATTATACAGCAACTCCAGATGGGATATGAAATCTGACGGAAACGGAGAAAATAAAATCCTCTATCTGCATTCCAATCAAGATTCGCACCACAACGTGAGCATGTGCCAACTCTACAAAGTTCTATCCAAATCATGTGTAGTTTTTCCAGCTACATTGCTAACAAAACAATGAGCCTTCAAGATTGGCAGAGATCACAATAACACAGGTCAACAAGAAAATTCATCCCCAAACGTATTCTGATTTGTTTTTTTCTAGCACAACATGTCTCGAGATATTCTTTTTATTTTGCCTTATAAAAGCTTGCGCAATACAGATTCTGCCATGTAATTTAGAGCAATGACGTTTCAGAAAAAAAATCCACCTGTTGCTGAATCTATCCCTTAATTAAATTAAATTCTATTTTATAATAATTTAATTTGATAAATTAAAATTATTAAATAGATTACTAGAGCACATATTATACGTATCATTGCTATTATTCTGCACTGTACTTCTCAGCTTCTTTAGCAATATATTAACCGTATAGCCACATAAGCTCTCGTGCACATAAGAATGACATCAGCCGACCAACCACACCATTCAATTTGGAGTTAAACCCGCTCTGTCAATAAAAACTGCATTATTGAGGCCAACCAGATCGAGCACGACTGCGATTGAGTCTTAAACGCGTTTAGCATTGCTGCTGCCACTGCGCTAATTGCCTCTGCAGGCTAGCAGGCCAAAGGTAATGATGTTAGCTACCTGTTAACAGACAAGTACAACTTGCATCTCTTAAGACGCAACCATCCATCAATGTATGCTCACTTGCACTCTGCTTATCACTGCGATTTGTTTCAATTGCTCATGCTTTCCAGTCACATTTGTCTTCATGAGTGTTTCGATAAGATTTCAAAGTCTTTTGTAAAAAGATCTTTCAGTGGAACTCTTTATTTGAATTTATAACTTAAATATGTTGATAAGAGGTATACATTTCTTATTATTATTATCAATTATTATTATTAATTATTATTGTTATTGTTTTGATGGCAATACCTGTTGTTAAAGCACTATGTAAATATGTATTGTATTGTTAATTTTTTTATCATTATTATTATATTACTTTCTTGTATAATCTTTAGACTTTTTTTTCTTTCATTAACACAACATTTTAATTCTCATTTGTCCCTCCCTCTAACTACTGTGTTTTATTTATTACTTATTTCCATGCCTAATATCCATATGGGATACGGACCTTGGGCAATCAATATGTGACAGCAAGTTATGATTAAAATAAAACCTGGATAGCAACGCTTTGCACACAATTACATGGAGAGACTGCCCTCTATTGGTCAAACCATTTATTAAATCTATCTGATATAAAGTACCATCGTGAGTCTTTCGAGAATTACAAGAATTCATTCATTCACTCAGCAAATTCAAAGTTTCACTCATATCCAAACTATCTACATGAAAATACAATTAAAATAACAATAACTTGCAATGACACTGCCACTGCGTTTTAATTGATTAATTACTTATTTAAGTTTTATTTATTTAATTGTATTTAATTGTAATCATTTTTTATTGCCATAAAGGAGCGTGGTAATCTTATTTAGATCTTAAACCTTTTATGACAGTGACAATGGAAATTTAGCATGGTTATCTTAAAGGACAAAAAGTCATAACAAGTGGGCATAAACTCATGAATAAATTCCACGAGATAACGCGCCACAAGAGGGCGACATTTATTTGCACACACTTCACAACGGCCAGATGTTCAACAGGAATCGCCCTCCTGTTTCTTCTTTAAAATAAAACCGTGACTTAATGATGGGGAAATGATTAATTCAGATGATTCCACAGGAAAACATCCAATTGAGGCCCTAGAGAACCTTTGTGCAAGTTCTTTGTGATGATGACTCAGTATGTCTTATCATACTCATTGAGAAACAGGTAAAAAGAATGTTGTGACTGAGATTTGTTACGATTAAAGTTAGTCATGCAGTCAGTCATGCATTTTAAAAAATGTTAAAAATTGGTGTGCACGGGTGACGAAGTGTGCCCGCCAATGTTATTCTAGTAAATGAACACAAATGAAATAACTGAAAATAAAAGTGAAAAAAAAGTTTATGTTAATAAAGTAAAATAAAAGTAAGAGCGCTTTTGAAACAAAACTAACTAAAACTGCATTTTACAACTGAAGAGATGGAAATTTAGGGTTGGGGGATTAAAAAAAAAAATCTGATTCAATTAGTAAAACAATTGTTGGTTATTTTTAGCCTTACTAGAATTATGATTGTGAGTCATTGGGTGATTGTAGTTTACTTTTCTACAACATACTTACACTCGACAAAACCTCAACTAAAATGAAGCATACACCCCAAAAAAATCATGAAAATGAGCAAACTCACTCAAAACCTAATTAAAAGTACATTTAAAAAACAGAAGTCAAAATGAACAATGATGACACAATGCAACTCAACAAAAAGCACAATGGTGTGGATATTTACTTGTAAGATAAGTTAAGTCAGGACTATCTCAATTATCCATCAATGCCATTTTTGCTTTCAACTTGATGAGGTTAAGGTGGGACATGCTCAATAAATTACTTCACAAACTGAAAAGAACACCTTTTTAATTTTGTGTTTTTTTTTTGTGCCATTTTAAATGACTGACCCAACTTTTAGTCCTCCAGCTATACAACCTTGCAACTTTTGTGAATGAAGCTGTTTGCTGAGGAATTTTCTGTGGTGAAGGGGGGGGGGGGGTCCTGCTCTCGTGAGGACAGACATAAGACTGTGACAAGCAAAGTGTTTATTTCTTTACAACTGATTAATCTTCTAAATGAGCGGCTTTTGCCAGCCAAAAAGTGGCGTAATTACTGCCATACACATCTCATTTGTGTTTCCCCCCAAAAAAGGCCTTTCATGCCCAGCACAGCGAGCTTCTATGGTGTACCTGTGAGTGTGCTTAAAAGTGTGCGTGTGTGCGTCCGGGTAAGCATGTGTAAGTGCAATTCCAAATCCCAGCTCTGTTGAAATGAGCACATTGATATGATATGTAAAAAAAAAAAAAAAAAGAAAGAGCTAGTATATATTTGAACGGCCCTGCAGGGATTTCTTCACAAAGCCGCAACCATTTTTATGTGCAAATCTGATTAATACACTTAAAAGTCTGTAAAGATCCTCACGCGAGACATAAATGATTTAACGTGTCGTTTTATAACTTCTCCAAAAAGCGGTTAAAAAACTTTGAGAGGGGGGAAAAAAAATAGATGCAGCAGACTTATGGGAGGAATGCGTAAAAGGAAGCTCTTGTGTCAAGACCTCTGGGAACATTTTAATAACGGTGTCAATCCAAATTATGTCATTATGAGACGAATGAAGAACGTTCAACTTTCAAGCCATATCGTAAAAGTGTCAAATGCGGCCGACTGATTCAAAAGCCAAACATGCGTAGTTGTGTTTCCTTCGGCGAAGGGGAACGAAGAAAACGCTTTGAATTGTTCTCAGCCTTAAACCAGATGGAACGGCGCCTCCCAATGTTTTAGAAACGCCACCAAAATTTTCGTAGTGTCGTTGGATTGCATGTCATCTAACCGAGCTCGGTAAATTATTCTCCATCGTTGGATTCTTTAGGGTTTGTTTGCTGAGTTTTAGTGGCACGAGATTAAGAATAATTGCTGTTTGTAATCAGCTGCCAAAGTGCGAATGGCTTCACTTTTATGAGTGGCGTATTTCAGGTGCAGGAAAAGAAAAAGGCTGGCCTTCAATGTGTTTTATGGATGGCAGTCTGGATGGAGTCCTGCTCTATAAAATTCAGAGTGCTGCGCTCAAGCGACCTATAAAGCCTTGAAGTCTTGTTCCTGGAACCTCGCATGTCCGCACCAAATATGATTAGCCAAATAAAAATAGGCCGGAACCTGAAAACGCAAATGGCCTTGAGGTTGAAATAGAAAATTTGGACAAAACGTCTTTGGCTTTTTCACTAAATCTCAAGGACAGGGTATAAAAGGGCCTAATTTGAAGTTTCCAATAAGCCAATTGTCAGAAATCACTAAAATATTATTTTCAGGCATTATTCTGCAGTGTGGTGTGTTTTAAAAGTGAGTTTCTAATATTTACTAAATCCAAAATTTGGTTTGGAAGCGACATTCCGGGCTCAATTTTGAACTGGTTGTCATTGCAATATAAATGTCAACTGTCTTAAGAGTTTGTTTTGTCATCTTGTAGAAAACTGTTTTTGGCATACAAAAGCAAAATGCCGTTGGTTCTATTCATCCTAATGGTACACGTGTAAACCTAAAGTTAAAATTAATATAAGATTTTAATTCAGAATGTAAAGAAGAAATCTGCCCATTATCTGTGTATTTCATAAATTCTCCAAATGATTTATTACTGCATGAAAGTGATGTAGAGCGAGGACTTTCGAGCGTCTGGTTTCCCTGCTGGCTGCAGTAAAATCAATCCGAGGTCTTTGCGTGACTGGAGAGTGGCGGGGGCGGGGGGCTCGGCGAGGCCGGCAGTAAGTTTCGGCACGGGGCACCTGTGAGGAACGTGTATCCTCGCACGGGATCGTGAGGGCCCCGAGTCAAAGCACCACGGCTCATGGAGGTAATGTGCAGATTTATGGCCCAGCGTGTCAGGCAAAGGTTGCTTTAAATTCAAGTAGGAGGGTCATTCCACAATTGGAGGAGAATGGAAGCATTTAAAAAACAGATCTTTTGTTGAAAAATGTTTTCAAGAAGGAAACGTGACCGTATAATTTGATTAGTCCTGCTCCACCGTAAACAACAGCTCCACTTTTTAGGGGATATTTTAATGTTGATAATTTCTGCTGGGTCACACTTTTTGGCAACAACAGGTTGCATGTATATTGGACAAGTTCAGGGAATTTTTACTACTATTTAAAATGTCTGTGATAAAAGTTGTAACAATTACAAGTAGATTTAAAATGTTATCTGTTATATTTGTGAGTAAGATAAAAGAGGAGGTTCATATTTTAAATATTACCGTATTTTCCAGACTACAAGACGCTACTTTTTGCACAAGCTTTGAATCCTGCGGCTTATAGTCCAAAATAACTTTGGGATGGGAATTACTTTAAGCTTCATGGCTCATCAGCATCTTTCAACAGGTGACGAGATGTGGTGGTGAAAAGAGAGGGCGACGAGGGGTCACGTCAGGGTAGCAACTGAGGGGAGGGTGAGTTGACCGAGGCTGTGACCTTTCTTAAACACCCACATGAAAAACTAGACCTGTGGATTTCAAACTTTTCCTCTCTGCTCTTCGCACGCTATGCGCAGCAGCAGAAAAGATCCTTCCATCTAATGTCACGTTACGGGCTCTTCTTGAGCGCCCCCTCATCACTCACAAGGCAGAAGACTCTAAATTTTGTCACATCCGTGACAGTCATGTTCTCAAAGAAGTTCTCCCGCACGCGAGGTGTCACATACAATCCCTGGAGGAATCTTACAAAGAAGATAAATATAAATAAAAAACAGATGACGGGATTTACGATTTCCTGCTATGGTATTCTTACTCAATAAAACCACAACAATGGCAATTGTATAGGAAGGATGTTTATAGCAGTAAAAATAGTGTGCCTTTTTTTGCATAAGGTTTTCAAGTTGAAATATATTTCAACCCATATCATAATTAAAAAGTTTGGGGACAGATTTTCTTGACCAATGTTCAGTACTTTAGCCACAGGGTTTGAGAGCCGAGAGAGTAGTTGGATTTCTTTTTCTCAATGACATTTATTTTCACTTGGCTGGGATTTAAAGTCAAATTTTCGAAGTGAAATTGAAATTGCTGCCAATTTACAAATCTGGATTAGGTCCGATAAACTTTGTACTATTGTGTGGACGTGTAATATCAACACTAAACACTATAAAAGGATATTGGCTGTCTGTTTCATTCACTTAAATCTAACATGTGAGCAGTAATAAAAAAAAAATCATGTTTATAAGATAAATGTTAAATCAAGTTGAATTTGAATGAAACCTGGTTGACTTCACATTTGATAGATTCTCAAAATAACAAGTAAATTCCGTTTCTATTCTGGGACATCACCACTTGATGCACAATTTAGCAAATATCAGCCTGGCATAGATGTACAAAGATATAAACGTAATTCATAAATAATTTGGGGACAATTCAGTGATATTGTCTATTTTCCCGCAACACTTAATATTACAACACCCTGATTGGGAATAACTGGTCTAATTTATGTGCAAGGATGTATGTTGTCACTCAGCTGCAGCCATTTTGCTCCGTGCCACACCTCTCGAGGGAGCTCTCCATCACCCGTCTGCACATCCAACAGTGACAAACTATTATTGCGTGACATGTAAACAAATGAAGTAAGAGAAGACAAACTGAGATGCTGGAGCCAGTCCTAATCAAATCTTGTTTGTATCTGTTTATTTTCGTTTGCGTTAGTGGTAGTGTAATGTGCGGAGACCACCAGGAAGTTGCTTTCCTGGAATATCAGACAAAGCTACGTTTTTCATCTTCTCCGCAGTTCATTCTTAATGTCTTGTTTGTCATTTACGACCATGTCGGCACATAAGGTTGTGGCTCTTCTATTTCGGCGTCATCCAAATATGTGGCCAGGTCAATAATGGTAAACCACACAGTTAGCGTTTGATGAGCTCCCAATTTGAAGCAAATAAATCGGAATGATTCATTTTGAGGGGTTCTGTCACAAACATGCAATAACAAAGTGTTTAGCAACACTTAGTCAACGATAACATCAATCACAAATTTTCAATAGTAGTCGAGAGAAATGCAAAAATCCAGTTGAGTATTTATAGCCAAAGAAATTCCTTCCCAGCCGAGGCATTGACTGATATTGCGGCAGAGGTTAATCGGGAACATACTGCGACTTATATCCCTTGATTTAGGGACCGTGTCTTGCCTCTCCGTGCGTTCCCCGATTAAAAGGATTAGCGTGTAAACTTGGCTTCTCTGGGAGTCAACGTACTATATCAAGGTTGTGTGACTACTTGTGTCAATACCTCGGTATAATCATATAGCCAAAAAGCTTGGCTACCAGGAGGTCCATTTTGTTGTTGTGTTGAGTCTAATGATTATACACTAAACACTGCGGTGAGTTTGATCAACATAGCCAGTTTAAGTCTCGGAGCAGGGAATGAATACCACATGTGCACATTGAACATCTTTAATCACAATCACAAAGCTTTTGCGTGAATAAAAAGGGAGGAACGCTTGGCGACTACATTTGTCTCTTTTGGGAATTCTGTGTTTTGCCATTTTTATGTTGATAAATAATGTCACCGAAATATTAGAAATGGCTTTCGGTATGATGAATTGTGGTTCTACGACAATAGTAATATTTAATAAGTTTGGCAATGTTATGATATTGCCACACTATCCATCCATCCATCCATCAATCAATTAATATTTGGGATCACACGTGAGGTGAGGCGTATCCCAGCTGACTTTGGGTGAGAGGAAACTCCCATAAGAAAGTTGAGAACTTGCCAACTCCACAGAGGAGGGCCTGAGTCAAGATTCAAACCGTGAACTTCAAACCTGTGAGACAGATGTGCTAATCACTGTGCACCACTAAGTGATCAAATTGTTATCCTGCAGTAGCTTAAAAACATTTATATCCGATAAAAAAACAGATTATAATTGGTATTTTTGGGGGGTTGTTGTAATATTAAAAAATGCACAATATTTTTTTTCCACAAATGTTTCAATTGACAGGAAATCATTGCGTGAAGCTCTTGCGCTGGGCCATCTTCGCTCAGAATACAATTCAGGACACTTGGCAGGAGGCATGAACGTTAGCGTGAGCATTTTGTGGATTCAGTGGGAACAAGTGACAGTTCCCCCAATGATCATCATGTTCCCTTTTTTTTCCCCCCTCGTCAATGGATGAAACAATAAACTCTGAATGACCTGCTTGTCCGTGTCACTCGTCAAAAGTAGATGGAGGAGATGTTTCCTTTTGACCAGACATGGAGGTCACACACTCAAATACGCTGCGGCGCACAAAGGTCTTTCCGATCTTGTTTCCTTTTGACTAGACATGGAGGTCACGCACTCAAATATGCTGCCGCTCACAAAGGTCTTTCCGATCCGCACACGGCTACCTCTAGCGACACCTCCGCCATGGCTCCACTCTATGAGATAACCCTTCTGTGCGCATTGTCATAGAAATGTGCCTTTCACACGGGCGGGCGGCCAAAGCAAATAAACCAGCACCGTGCCAGCTAACGAGGGCACGAAGAGGGTCAGGGGAGAAGGGGGGTCATGCAGGCCAGGAGGTGCCAGGAGTGACAGAGCTGAGAGACATGGTCACGCAAAGAAAACAAGCCCAGCGAGAGGGAGCCGGCCTTCTCACGCAGGGGCCCAGACAAGTCTAGTCATGAATTTGGACCGTAATAAAATACAGTGCAAAATACTCATCCTCGTGCTGTGCCGTATGTCACAAATTAGAGTAATATATCAAGCAATATTAATAAATTAGGGTGAAGGCTCAAGATTCAAGAACAGAATGAGAGCGAAACCTTGAGATTGATTAGTAGGATCATTGGCCAGCTAGCCGTTTTGTATTTATATATTCCAAAATAGTAGTGAAAAGTATTAAAATATAATGGGAAATATTATGAGAGAAAATGCAGAGAAGAATGCACACACCGAAGATACATTGACTGTAAATGTATTTTCCTTCTCTCAATTCCTGGCTGAACCTAGCGACTTTAACTATGTGTGAAATGGAAAGTATGAAGTGCAGTCATGCTAGCAGACATTAAGTGACACAAATATGGTGTGTGCGTGTGGCGATCTGCTCGAAAGTAACTTCATGCCAACGGTGCAGATGATGGTCAAACATGCAGAGGAAAATGAATTAAAAAAAAATTGACTACTGTCGTTCGTGGCGGTGACATAATGTGACAGATTAAAATGGCAAAGTGTATAATGGAAACAATAAATTTCATAGTAACCAAACAATGAAGGTTAACTTTTTTCATTTTGAATAAATGGTCATAATTTAAAATTATTTGTAAACTACCATAACAAATTCAAATAAAATAATGGTCTAAAAACACGAAATAATAATAATGCATGGCATTTACTGTTAAACAAAATCAAATATTTTTCTATTAACTTCTACGTGAACGTTTAGAGGCCCTCTCATCAGTCAACTCAAAGCAAATATGACACCTCGTGCTGGTGGAGTGCACCAGAGGACAAGAGTCATCACCGAGGATCACGCTGTTATTATCCATCATCTTGCTGTGATGGCTCGTCAGTTATCTGAAGACATACAGCAGACTGTATAAAGACCTCAGCAGGTTCCTCGTTCCCCAAATAGCGCAAATATAATCACAACACTGAAACCGTATGAAAAAAAAAGGTGAACTATTAACCGAGTTGAAAAACTGCCACTGCTGATAAATGCTAGCAGATGGTTACAATGAGTTGTTTACAAAAAAATGTGAAATCATTAAATCACGTATTTGGAAAGTAGCAGCAGCTCTAAAGAGTATTTTCCATGCAAGTGTATATAACAGCAGATTGTGCACATTCAGCACTCCCGCAAAGTGCTTGTCTGGCCTACTGTAAAGATGACTTATTCTCCTCATCGTTTTAATCCTATTCCCATTAAGCGGCCGCACACCTCCTTAACTTTTTCCAGCTTGCTCGCTCAAACACAGCAAACGGATTAAAATAGAAAAAACGGCAGAATTCAGACAAATTCCAGGCCATTTGTAAAAAAAAAAAAAAGTAACAATAGCTGCGAGACTACAACATGGCTCTGAATCACCGAAGGCCATGAATGAGTTCTGTTTCAATCTTGCGGCAGTTCCATCCACAGCAAAATTGGAGCAGTGAAGGGGGGGGGGGGGGGTAACGTGACCGCACACTGACCCGGCTTCATTTTCAGGATCCTAAAATGCACAGAGCTGCTCATGCAGAACACATGAAGGTGCAAAAGAGAGGGAATCACGGAACTTTATCCGCCCAATTACACAATGAGGAGAGCAACCTGCTGCTTGTATCCATACTGCACGGAACACTCAGTGCGCCGAGGCCGAGCCATTGGCCTCCGCTTCCCCACCTGCCGAGCCTTGCACAGACACAGACAAAGGAGCTCATAAAAAATGCCAATCAGTAAAGAAAAAAAAAAAGATTAAAAAAAAGCAACGTGCTGTTTCATAACAATGACGACAATCTAGTTCATCACAACAAACAGCAGCAAACAAACAAATAGGAGCAAAACAACATTAGCATGCACTGGGTTAAAAAAAAAAAAAAAAAAAAGGTCTAGTCAATTCATTAGGTGCTTTGTCACACTTTGTGTGTTGCATGAAAACACCGTCTGGTTCTGCAGCTAACAAACGATTGTGAAGTAATTTAGCTCATTTGGAGCGTGTTAATAAGACATAAAACTATGGAAATTAAAAAGGCCACGACCTCGTATGAAATTGCCTTGCCAAAACTTTCCATTTTAACCAACATGAAATCCAAGAGAAGTCCAAGTATTTCACATTTTTTATATTACGTACTAGATCAAGTTCTACCCATATCGTGATTCCATTCAGATGATTCAAACAGGAGGTGAGATACCTAACTAAGAGTCCTAAAAGTGCCGCCTGATGAGCTCACAGACTCGAGGTCATCTGGAAGCCATTTCACCTCGCTTTCTCTCCCTCGTCTCATTTTAATCTCGGTACAGAGCCGCGACCCCCCCCTCCTTCATGCAAGCCCCTACTCCCTGCTCCCCGCTCCCCTGGGTAGCCGGAGTTCAGTGGCCGAGGTCCGTGCACGCCAAGCCGGCGCAGCACGCAAGCTCATCCCCGCTCGGCTCCCTAAGCACGCAAAAACACCACAGCATTAAAACAAAATAAGTCTATGATTTACGTAATAAATAGCTGTTGAGCTTGGTGCCACGCAGTGAAGTTCTATCACACAGCAGAGGTGAAAAGTGCTCAAATGTGTGAGGAAAGATTGGAATTCAATTACTGTACTTATCTACTTAACAACAAAACCAGAACGTAATGAAGTCTTTAACTAGTTTATAGTGTGTGACTAAGTTTCTGATATAAACTTTAATGTTAAGAATTTCAGTGGTATAGCAGTGTTAGGCCTAATGCATTACAAAAGTATCATGGAACAGTAATTTATTACATTTAGGCAATCAGTAATATAACAAGTTATATGTATATATATATTTATTTTTTGGGAACAGTAGTGTACGTATAAACTTCTGAACGGTAGTGTATGTACGTATGTAATTCTAATTTGTAATTGTACAGTTGTGTATTTTATTTGTAATTGTGTAATTCGTAATTGTAAACTGTCACATAAGATGAACTTATTTGACACTTTAATAAATATAAAATATTCCTGTAAAGTTAAAAAAAGGTTTAATGATGGTGGTGGTTGTATTTCTTCTTTTCCTGTGGGAAAATGCATGAAACAAGTCTGCCCCGCAAGCCAATTGTAAAATGACGTGAAATATTTACTGTAAAAATACGTCCATCATTCTTGTTTTTTTTTTGAAGAAAGCATGCCACAGACATGTTATTAAGGCTTCTGTGAAATGTTTTGAATTGGGAACAATTGTTATTCAACACTGACCAAATTGACATTTTTCAGCTTATTGAATGGCTGAAGTTCGGAATTGTCGTGTTCCTAAATAACCTCGAGTAAAAGAACAGGTCACAAAATATAACCATGCCTTGTCATGCACTCTGTTCCAGCTATATTTATCCGCAAGACCTCATAAAAGAGATTTTTGGACGCCTTCTACATATCTTGAATCATTCCTAACATTTTCCAAAACGCTCGTCTCTCTTAGTCATGGTTGATTTTTTTTTTGTCTGACACAAATGAAATAAATATTTCCCAATAAGCAGATTGACTGGGCTTTTTATTTGTTCCAAATGAACACAGGGCCCAGAGGCCTCAGTGACATAATGGAGCCAATCTTATATCAGATTGCATGTACAGCTGCACACAAATAATCATGGCCGCTTTATAAAATTACACTGCTTGGCAAATGGCAACAAACCATCACGCTTCAACTTCAAACTATGAATTTATTAGGAGCATTTAAGCACCCCAGTCCATAAAAAAAGATGAGAAGTGACATTCCAAGAGCGGAAGAGTACAAATTGACATTCTTTAGAACCGAATATTTAACTTCGCACTTAACCGAGACTGGCGCGTGAGACTAACCGCAGTCCTTGAAGTGTTCCCTTCAGTCTTGTGGGGGTGCTCTTTTTTTAAAGCATGTAACAAAATACTACTTACATACCATTTTAGATCACTTCGAATGCCTTTTCACGCGAACAGCAATCATGTCTGACATTGACAATGTTCCCTAGTCAACTTGCTTTCGGATTGTGGTCTGGCATATAAAGACGTGGAGTAAGTCAAAGCGCAAATGCCCGGCGGTTACCTCCTGGTTGTTTGCGGAGGTGCTTGCCCACAGGATGTTTTTGTTGGTGTGTTTACTCAGCTCAGCATTACCACCCCTCCCCAAAATTCTCCTATATGCACGCCACGCTCCTTTTTTCCCAAGTCCCGCCAGCTCCCCAACTGCCTGTTGGCTTCGCTTTCATTGCTGCAACCCCCCCAGTCCCATCCAAAACCCGACCCCCTTTCCCTCTCTTCCTTCCTCCCTGTCGGTGCTGTGCGTGACAGTAGCTCACTGAGAAGTGGAAATGAGACTAGTAAACAATGATTAGCTCCAGAGCCAGAGCAGCCTGGTCTGCCATTGGTCCTGTCTCTGCATACTGACTGCCCACACCCACCAGCACATGTAGCATATAGAGGGGACCCCCCCCCCTCCCACCCTTCCCCAAACCACAAACACATGCACGCAATGCCCTCAGCTAGAGTCAGCGTCGGGTCAGGGGCAACCTCCCACAGTCAGGTTACAAGAGGTAATCACAGGCTAACACAGCAGCCACACGCAAAATGCACACATGAACCCCCCCCCCCCAAATCGTGACAGTCCCCCAACACCCTCTTCCTCAGCCGCAAACCTGGCTTGAATTAGCATGATGGGGATGCAACTTTCAAGGGGCCACGTGTGCAAGGAGCAGACTGAGGTGAGGGGGGGGGGGGGGGGGATAATTCTTCCCTATAAGAACAGAGAAAAAACAGTCACCCCCAGTGCAGTGTATTCAAAGACATTACTATGTCTCTGGTTAACCCAGGAATCATTGTGGAGGTTTTGGTTCTTAGCCACGCAGACAAACTGTTTCCAGGCTTGGAATCGGCGCAAGTCCATATCTATAAATGCCCTCTTTGGAGTAATTAACATGAAAGAACAACACATTGTGATATGTACACTCATAGTTTTATTGTTGTCTTCCTGTTTGTCTACATCATTTAGGCATGATGACATTTTCACTTAATTAAAAGCAAAAGTTTTGCACCGCGCCATTAAAAGTGTCTAGGCTGTTTCTAGGAGGGGCTGAGGCACCCCTGAGGTAAATCCAACCACATGAAAATTTGAGATCTCGAGATTTTATTTAACAAGCTATAGGTAGAATTGTTCTTTTAAACTGACAATTTTACATTATTTTGTTCTATTTTTTATTTTCGCAAGGTTAGTGACTTTGACTGGGCTATCCTGGGACCTCAGGTATCATATTTCGGCCCATTTGATGTAGTTGGTGTAACAACATTCCTTGAATCGTTGAACTCATGACAAGTACGTATAATTTAGTTTGTTTTTTCGTGTCTTTTCCTTTTTGTGATGTCTGTCAACAAATGAAAGAACTGTAAAAAGTGTAAATACAATATTTGTCCATTCTCTTGCTATCAATCTTGCTCATGTAAGGGTGTAAGTTACAATTTAGAATAATTGTCATTAATAATTTAACTGAAGCCCCCCTGATGAATATTCTCTGGTGCTGAAACAGTCAGCATCATTAAACGTCTACAGGGTGAATTCATCTTTCTTTCCATCCATCCATCTTAATAACTGTGGGACACCTGAACAAACCCAGTGCAATGATGAAGTAACTTCTGGTGTGGAATATATGTGCACAAGAAAGATGATGATGTGGCAAAGTCGGATACAGCACTGCATCAATATTTTAGATGTCTGCACATATTTTTTTTTCTCGTCTGCTATTTTGATTGATTTTTTTTTCTTTTTCATCACATTGTCTCCCTCGAGCTATTCTTTACATTTTACCCAAGTGAAGAATATCACTGTTGATAATACACTTGATAGTCATAGTTTATTGCTTGCTTAACCATTTGAGTTGCTTTTTTTAAATCTCCATTTTTATTATTGTAAGTGCAAACATTAAACAGCATTATTTTTTTCTTTTATAGTCTTGCCTAAAAATAAAAGCCTCACTTATCCAAATAAATTGTTAATATAGACTATTCTTTTTCAGCACAAACTATTTAAAATGAATTGAGGCATTTTTCATGCAAAAAAAATATATTTGTATTGTGTCGTGGATTTATGAACCAGAGCTGGATTGAAACAGCAGCAAACATCAGTTAAAACATGCACACAGTCTCAAAGTCCGAGCTAATCAAAACAAACTATTACCTCAATAAATCAATCCTCCACAGTGCACAAATAGTCATTCTATATTTCTCTGACCACAATGACAAAAAAGGCATTTCAAAAAAGTTGCACACAGAGAGGTACAAACGCTGCCAGTCCCCCAATTAGCAGAACAAATTGGCACGACAAGTTCCCCACTAAATCTTTCACCAGTTGCAAAGTCTCCGCTCCTCCAGACGCGCTCCCTCACTCACCGTGCGCGCTCCCGATATGACGCTCGCCTCCGAGAGCGCTCCGCGTCAGGGAGATAACGTAGCGGGGGTCTGCGGGACTTCCACAATGGGAGGAGTATGACATCTATTCCGAGCCCTGCCCACTAACTGCATAATATATAAGGTGGAGGGAGGCACAGTCAGCCACTCAAACCTTAAATCATTTGCAAAATATAAACTTTTGCCAAACTCACTCATAGAAAACTGACTGGCTTTTTTATGAACTTTGCTCTTCAGAATTTCATCTGATTTGGTCAAAAAAGATTCATTTTTGCTTTAATTTAAAAAAAAAAAAAAGTTTCTTAATATACTTTGAGACAAAGAAGTTCTTTTTTGAAGCAGTGTCCCAATTATTTGTCTCCATGGCAGTGGACCCTGACTTTGCTGTGAAGAGCAGCAGCATCATGCGAGAGTGGAGTGGAGAGGTCCAGCCAGCTCTTGTTGCATCTTTTATCTTCCTCTTCTGCCTGGAAGCCTGCCTCTGGTTCAGAAACTTGAGACTCAAGAGAAGACTGCCGGGACCCTTCGCCTGGCCCGTTGTGGGCAACGCCATGCAGCTGGGCCAGATGCCTCACATCACCTTTGCCAAACTGGCCAAAAAATATGGTAACGTGTACCAGATAAGACTCGGTTGCAGTGACATCGTGGTGCTGAATGGCGACAGGGCCATACGTCAGGCTTTGATACAGCACAGTAAAGAGTTTGCCGGCAGACCAAAGTTTCCCTCCTTCCAGATGATCTCAGGGGGGAGAAGCCTGACGTTCACTAATTACAGCAAAGAGTGGAAGGCGCATAGGAAAATTGCCCAGTCCAGCTTGAGAGCGTTCTCCTCTGCAAACAGTCAGACGAAAAAAGCCTTTGAGCAGCACGTTATGGCTGAGGCGATGGAACTGGTGCAGGCATTTTTGAGACACAGCACAGATGGACAATATTTTAACCCGTCTCATGAGTTCACAGTAGCTGCCGCTAACGTCTTGTGCGCGCTTTGCTTCGGGAGGCGATACGGGCATGACGATGTGGAGTTCAGGACCATGTTGACGAGGCTGGACAAGTTTGGTGAGACGGTCGGTGCGGGAAGCTTGGTCGATGTCATGCCCTGGCTCCAATCCTTCCCCAACCCGGTCCGAAGTCTCTACGAGAACTTTAAGAATCTCAACGAGGAGTTCTTTGCCTATGTGACAGATAAAGTGGTGCAGCACAGAGAGTCCTTCGATCCAGATGTGACCCGGGACATGAGCGACGCCATCATCAACGTGATCGAGCACGGAGACGAGAGCGGCTTGACGAAAGAGTTCGTAGAAGCCACGATGACCGATCTGATTGGAGCGGGCCAAGACACGGTATCCACCATCATGCAGTGGATCGTGCTACTGCTGGTCAAATATCCCGAGGAGCAAGCTAAGCTCCATGATCTCATCGACAAAGTGGTGGGTCCGGACAGACTGCCCTCAACCGAAGACCGAAGCAGTTTGGCATACCTGGACGCCTTCATCTACGAGGTCATGCGCTTCACCAGCTTTGTCCCCATCACCATCCCTCACTCCACCACCTCAGACGTCACCATCGAAGGTCTCAGCATCCCCAAAGACACGGTGGTCTTCATCAACCAGTGGTCCGTCAACCACGACCCCCTGAAATGGAAGGATCCGCATATCTTCAACCCCTCCCGCTTCCTGGGTGAAAACGGAGCCCTCGATAAGGACGTCGTCAACAGCGTTATGATTTTTTCAATAGGTAAGCGGCGATGTATCGGTGACCGGATTGCCAAGGTCGAAGTGTTTTTATTCACGGCCGTCTTGTTGCACCAATGTGGCTTAGAGAGCGACCCTTCTCATCCCGTCAGCCAGGATTGCTCTTACGGGCTGTCGCTGAAGCCCCTCACATACTATGTCACCGCCAAGCTTCGAGGAAAGTTACTTGGCTTGGTTTCTCCAGCGTAAACTGCATGTATCAACAATGTGACTCAAGGCCAGCAGCGACTTCCCCAAACTTCCCCACCAATGACATCTAACAGCCCGTACTAGCATATCTGCACAAAGTCTTATTGTATAATTTTATGTATTTAAACATGCATTGGGAGTGTGATGTCAAATCTATCATTTGTGAATGTTAGAATTCAGCTCAGTGGACTTTTGGCATTAATGCGAGAGGGTAAAAAGGTTCTCCTAATTTTTCAAACAGTATAAAGAAAATATTAAGATTTTTTTTTTTTTTTTGCATGAACTTATAGGATGAGCACAGGGGCATTTACCAACTTTGAATGCCCATTTAAACTAATATTGTAGTGTAATAAATGCTTGTGAATGTTATGATCACTTGTTGACTCACTGTTCTCATTCATGATATTATAATATAAGAATATATTTAACCTTTTTCACATTGTGCTTTTACAATGTGCTTTTTTTTATACATTATGGGTAAAATAGTAAATGTAAGAATAAATGTTATCTGTCTACTATCATCTACTGTATTCAAAGCATGTGAAGACATAAAATGGGATGATGAAAGGGAACTTGGAAGTGAAGAGGAAGTCTTTTATCAACATCCATCAGCGAAAATGTGCACAAACTTTTGTGCAGCCAGTGTTCCCCGAGCAGCGTTTGCCAAACAGCGCTCCCACAAATACACACAACACAGATGTGCGCCATGTTTCTTTCCCCCATGAGGCATTATCATGACTGTTTGTTTACAACATTTTCAAAGCTACACGGATGTTCCTGCACCGTCCTAGGCCTGCACGCTCAGCGCATGTCTACCTTCTCCAGGAGCATCATGTGATGGTTTTAAATGATGACAAGAATAAGCTGTATCTGAAATAAATACTGATAATAATGGTAAATAAAAATATTGAATGTTTTCTGTGTCTGGATTTCATTTCATGTTATTCTTTTTAATGAGATAAAGTCCCAACTGTGCAAAGTCGCACGCTATATTATGTAGGTCATACTGCGAAACATGTGGCAGCAAAATGATGCCACCATTGTCTATTTGTCATTAAACATTGTTTTTTAAGTGAAACAAACCTTTATTTATGGCTGGGTAGAATTAGACCACAATAACTTTTAAGTCTTTGTTGCACAACTACTCACATGCACACATGCTCGATCAAGACTCTGTTTGGAATTAGCGCAAAAAAAAAAGACAACAGACTGTTTTGGATTGACCATCATATTACAAAGCACCATGAGACAGCAAGTAGTTTGATATTTAAAACGTTATATAAAAATGATATAAACGTGATATATAAAAAGTCTGGAGGAAAGCAGTTATCATAAACGATAAGGCTACCTGTGTAATAAAAAATGAAATTATCGACTATATTTTGTTGTTCCACGCAACCTATATTTTGTTCATATGATAAAACAGAATTTTTTAGCAACATGCCTTATAAAGTATCTCCTGTCTAGCAGAACTCCAACAAGGGATGCTGCCGGAAGGAGGCCTGAGTGGGACTAAGGTCTCCAAACTGTGGTCAAAAAAGGGAGGGGAGTAAAAAAAAAACAAGTGGCGGACCCCTCCCACCATAGGGATACATATAAGTGAAGGCTTGAATCTGCTTGCTTCTCAAGTGGTCATCTGAAGACGAGCCACACCGCAGCGTACTGGAGAGTGTGAGTGCTGCCTTTATTTGGTCTGATCATGAATGACCAAGCACAAGAAAGTGACTATTGACTAAAGGAGAACCTCCAAGAATTATTTCGTTTTAAGTGAGACGACAGACGACACAATGGCTCATATGGACGCTGAGTTAACTCTGAACGCCGTTGCTCGACAGTGGAGTGGACAGCTCCAGCCTGCTCTGGTTGCAACTTTTTTTTTCCTTATCTTCTTGGAGGTCGGTTTATGGGCGAGGAACCTAAGGCTCAAGAGAAGACTGCCGGGACCCTTCGCTTGGCCCTTGGTGGGCAACGCCATGCAGCTGGGCCAGATGCCTCACATCACCTTCGCCAAACTGGCCGAAAAATATGGTAACGTGTACCAGATAAGACTCGGTTGCAGTGACATTGTGGTCTTGAATGGCGACAGGGCCATACGTCAAGCGCTGATTCAGCACAGCAAGGAGTTTGCAGGCAGGCCAAACTTTGTGTCTTTTCAGTGTGTGTCGGGAGGGAAAAGCTTGACTTTCACCAGTTACAGCAAAGAGTGGAAGATGCACAGGAAAATTGCTCAATCCACCATCAGAGCGTTCTCATCTGCCAACAGCCAAACCAAAAAAGCTTTTGAGTGGCAAATTGCAGCCGAAGCTCAAGAACTGGTTGATATTTTCCTTAAGCTAGGATCTCAGGGTCATTATTTCAACCCTTCCCATGAGCTAACAGTAGCTGCAGCTAATGTGATTTGTGCCCTGTGCTTCGGAAAACGTTACGGACACGATGATGCTGAATTCAGAGCCTTGTTACAGAGAGTTAACGACTTTGGACAGACGGTTGGAGCTGGCAGCTTAGTGGATGTGATGCCGTGGCTTCAGTCTTTCCCAAATCCCGTCCGCAGTGTGTTCAAGAATTTTAAACACTTGAACAAGGAGTTCTTCAAGTTTGTTCAGGGCAAGGTTGATGAGCACAGGGAGACCTTTGATCCCGAGGTAACCCGGGATATGAGCGACGCCATTCTTGGGGTCATTGGCAAGACTGAGGGTGAAGAGGGACTCACAGAGGGCTACACTGAGGGGACGGTTTCAGATCTCATTGGAGCAGGTCTGGATACTGTTTCCACTGCTCTTGACTGGATACTCCTCCTTCTGGTGAAACACCCTGAAATTCAAACGAGACTCCACCAGTTGGTGGACAAGGTGGTGGGCCCCAACAGACTCCCCTCGGTGGAGGACAGAGGTGAGCTGGCCTATCTTGATGCCTTCATCTATGAAACAATGCGGTTCAGCAGTTTCGTGCCCGTCACCATCCCCCACTCTACCACCTCGGATGTTACTATCGAAGGTTTTCACATTCCAAAAGACACGGTGGTCTTCATCAATCAGTGGTCCATCAATCACGACCCCCTGACGTGGAAGGACCCGCAGACCTTTGACCCCTCACGCTTCCTTGACGACAATGGCTCCCTAGACAAGGACCTCACCAATAACGTTATGATCTTCTCGGCAGGGAAGAGACGTTGCATCGGTGACCAGATTGCCAAAGTAGAGATTTTCTTGTTCTTTGCAATCCTCCTTCAAAAATGTCACTTTGAAAAATGTCCCGACAAAGACCTCTCCCTGAATTGCGCCTACGGTTTAACGTTGAGGCCTTTGGATTTCAAAATCACTGCCAAACCTCGGCGAGAGACACTCGACACAGAAGATGGCAAAAAAGTATAAGCTAAGAATTTATCACTCATTCTACTGAGAACTTTTATGTACTAAGCATTGATTGTTTTACAACAGACTATGTACACTTCACATTTTAAATCAGAACAAGTTGTTACAGTTTATGCTTTAGGATAGTTTATGGTTTTACTGTAGTATTATATTTATTTTATATACATATTTCACTGTCATAAAGTCTGTGAAAGGACACGTGAAGTAATCCTGCATGTAATTGATAGAATTGATACTGTATCTATATATTGGTTTTATATATATGTGTCCCAGACATATCCCTGGTCACTTTATTAGGTACACCTGTACATTACAATGGAATGGAATTTGCACAACAAATACACATTATTATTTAGTTTGTAGTTTTGTCACTTAATGTAGCGAAATGGTTTAGCCAGTCTTAGACATCATGCCTCTAACAGTTCTCACTGTGTCGTGTTATCTTTATTAACATAGATTTATTTTTAGATGTAAGTGTACCTAATTTTATGACCAAATATTTTGTTTTATTTGTACAGTTTTCTATTTGTACAATTAGGAAATGCCACATTACCTGAGTAAAGAGCAGCGCAAGCTGTTTATAAACAGCAATTTCTTATAATAAACCTGACAAATATGTATTCTGGAGTGTGACTTAAACATCACAGGTAAAATAAACATCTCCGCTAACTTACAAGTGAAAGTGTGGTGTGTCAGCCAGATTGAAAAAAAGGAAAAGAAAAGTCCAGTGCGGTCAAAGACATAATAATAGCACCTTATGTTTGCTCTCTGTTGTTTTGAAAGATTTATATGTGTTACTGGCCCGTGTCGCTCCTGCTCTGAACTCGTACCAAGCAAACCGTGACTCACTACATCAGCCACTCATTAATGTTTAACACGGGTCTCTCAGTGCATTTTTTTTTTTTTTTTTGGTCTTATCCAGTAAATTGAGAGCAGACAAGTCGATACAGTGACTTTTATATTCTTGGAAAGAAAAAAATGTTCAAGTATTTCAGTAATTGTGGAAGGAATAATGTGACAAATAGAGGACAGGCAGTCCAGTCCCAAGACTTTTAAAAAACAATAAATCAACTTAAGGTTCTGTGACAAGTAACTACTCCATCCTTGATTGGCTCCCAGTTTGGGAATGTTGAAAATTTATTGAGTACAACTAAAATTACTTTTGGCTGACTTTTGTAGTTTTGATTCTGGTGGAAAACTATTTCCCAAATTCAGACATGAAAATGATGTCTGTTTTAACATTTGATCAATTTATTAAAAAACGTTTAATTAAGTTGTAAATTTCATTTTGTGTAATATTTTCCATTATAGGTAGAACTAATTCACCATGATTGTGATTTCTCCTCTAAAGAAGGTATTAGAAAATCCAGATAGTGGCCGAATATAATGTTGATTGTGCCTTTCTTGCTTTTTAGATTCGATTTTAAGATGACAATGCTAATTACACTTCCCACTTTTGCCTAATATCATTCCTATATCTCAGGCATGCCACAAAAAGTCCACAAAGTCCACAAATAAAGCTTCTTCCTGTTGACTGAGGTGCTGACAGATTTTATTTCACTTTTCCTTGTCTCTGAAAACCCCCAAACCACCACCCACTATTCCAAATAAGTGCAGTAAATCAATATTAGTTAGCGTCTTATCATCATCATCATTTTTTTACTTGGTGCCAAATCTACTCGCAGGAGTAGCAAGCTTGTTTTTACTGACATGTCTCCTATAAACTCTCTCCATCACGTTCTCGCTTTGCTCTGACACCACAAGGCCCTCAGAGGGAGGAGCAGGGTAAGCCGACCTCCCCGGTTTCCAACTTCCCAAAACATCCATGAAATCTGTCCAGTTGAAAGCCTCCCTTTCACCTCCTGCATTTTGCAAGTTGCAACCACCTATGATCTGCAAAGTTTAACTCCAGAGGGAAAATCAAAATATGTCCAAGCTGACAGTATTTAACTTGGGGGTTATTCCCGTGCAGCACGTACACATTGCGGCTGAGTAACCTCCCACACGCTGACACCATTCCAGCTCAGCTGTCTGAGCGCTGCCATTTTTTTTTTTTTTTTTAAACATGCACACTAGAGTCACTTCTCGATGACACACAGTGGGGTAGAGTTATTTCTTCCCTCATCTTCTACTGGAACACATGCGGAAAATTGTGTCTGCGTATTGGCCAGTGTCTGTCAGTATTTCCTACAAGGCTGCCCTCCACACCAACATATTCACCACAACCTCACTTCTTATCCAAATTGCTGCCGACAAAAGAAAATACAGCTGTAATTCTGAATGTTCTCAGCCAAAGCATAAACATCAAAACAGAATGAATCACTCTTTTGTAAAAAAAAAGAAAGAAAGAAAAATAAAACAATAAAGAAATAAAAAGAATAAAAATAAATGTAAGCCATAAAATAGTATCATAATTTATAAAGTGAACGCTACATCAGTTTGATCAATCACCGCTACCTACTAGCTAATATTTTGCCCCTATTGAGTATGAAATAAAGGAACAAAATACTTCAGCAAAGACACAGTGGCAAGTGGGGATTTCAGAATAATTTCAGAGGTTTACCAAACAGCCAGACTAATTTAGTGCTGGTCAGCCACCCCCAACCCAACCCGCTCCGAATCCCGGAATAGTTTTACCCATCCACCCCCTTGCACCAATTACGTTAAAAGATCACACAAACAGTGACGACAATCCTGCATTCCTCCACTTGAGTACTTTGCAAGGTTTTAAAAAAGATTAATTATTCCCCAAACAAATCGTAATTTGCATTCTGACCATAATATATTCCATTGTTTTTGTGTTATGTTCCATGGTTATCCTAACCCTTCCAAAACACATTTCCTTAGTTTCCCTCTGTGGGATTATGTCATGGACATAAACACTGAGTAAAAAAAAACATTTATATTGTTCCAATTGACATCAGAATAATTTTGCACCACTAATGTCTGGATTATTTAATTTTCCAATATGGGTCAAATAACCAATAAGACATCAATTGCTTTGTAGGACAACCAATTGTAAAGATGTGACCCGTTTCAATAAACAGCGGCCCAGCTCTCAGGCTGATTTCTTATAAAATCACATATTGTGTGGTTCAGTCCATCATAGTTCTTTCCATACTTTCCAAAGTATTATTTTCAAGAAGCGTGGAAGAAAGTGGCCCAGGGTGGTCAGTGTGGCCAAATGCTAACATGTAGGACTATGTTTGTCAATGTAAGTAGTGTTTTTTTTTTCTTTGGTATGAAAACATAGCAACAATGTTGCCATTAATCGAACTTCCAGAATACACTAAGGAACCGCATCATTAGGTATGCGTGCCAAGAGTTCAAAAGCTGAATCCTCAAGTTGAGGCCACTTTTGCATTATAAGTTATCTTAATAGATTTATTTTCTAGGATGTTGTGACTAAGTTCAACAATTTTTATCAGTATGACTGTAAGCAAAAGAACACAATGTCAGAAATATCTATGAAATTGAACAGTTGTGGTTTATGTGTAAGATGTGTATGAACATATACGAAATAATCATTGATTAATTCAAATTCAAGCCCGTCAAATAATCCAAAAGTATTATACCCTTTATAAAAAGCTCCCTGGGGTCAATAGAACTTCTTCCTTTACATCCTCAACCTACTGTCAAAAAGGAATTAAACTACTCACCTCCTTGCACATAATTGATGTTCTCACTTATCTCCTCATAAATCTTTGTGGAACTTTAAGGCATGAGTGCCTGGTGGTCCAGCAGCGTTGACGGGCCATCAATCTTGTGCGGTGTTGGAGACCGAAGGAGTCGACCCCGATGATGATGAATAGCCAGAACCACTCCTTTGGACAATCACGGTGGATTCTATTCAAGAGACACAGCAGGTGGCCGATGTGTTATGAAATACATTTTGGAAATTGTTGGTTTATAGCTCCCGAGGTTGTATCACGTAACACAATAACATTGAGAAACGCTCAACAGATTGATATGTATCTCCTCCCAAACTGATGATTTAAAGTTCTGCGAATGGTCAACAAAATAACCATCTTAGGGTGTATGTACGCTGTTTAAGACACACAAATCTTTTCACAGTATTGAAACGTTTTTAAATTGAATAACAGTTCAGAAAATAGTCATTCTGAGATGACTTTTAAGTGAAGAAAATTATCTTTCATTAAGAAGATGCAAGTACATTGAATCGAACCGGATCAAAGTGTTCTAATTTAAAATATATTGAGGTACCTATGGAATTATCGTTATTTTTTTCTAAATAGATGGAAATAAAATGTATGGTATTGACAAATTCATTCATTCATATGTAAAATGACGACAACAAAACAACTCATTGCATCACAGCCTCTTGATCTGAGTCATCATAAATCGAACTGCAATTCCATTGAATCGAACCAAACCGAATCATTCCACTTTAAAATTGAGCCGTACTTGAATCACATTGCACCGTATGTATTGAATCAACATGTCGAATCAACGAAGTGGGATGGAAAAAAAGTTATCTGATAAAATCAACCTATTATGATGACTTTGGTGTCATGAGATCAAGATATGGATTATTTAGAGACAGCAAAGGAGGAGCATCAGCATCTGTCAGCTTTACAGTGTTCTCACATATGTCTTGCATATTGTCGCCTTATCAAATCAAACCAGCCACCAATAATTCATCGCCGCTACTGCAGCATAAGCGTTCTTGTCACTTTCACGCAACTCCGCTCCAAGTTTGCTTCTCAGCAATGTTTCCAGCCAGACCGAAACAATTCTGCAAAAAGCTATTTGCATCTGCGGTGTTTAATTTTCGCTTGTTTTTGCATTCTCCTTTTGTAGTGGGCTCTGATTGCCTGACAGAATTCCCGCCACTCGCTGAGGGAATAACGGCTGACCACTCTGCTGAAAATATGTCGCTCTGTTAAGACTCTGAACATGCAGGCATGTTGTTGACAGTACGAGTGGTTTTATTTCTGAATGACAATCGAATCACAATTTCACTTCACTTTCACTTTACTGTGCCTGTTTTGATGGATGAAGAAAATAATATATTGACATAATGTGGATTTTTTTTCCAATATGTTCACAGTGTGCTACTCATACATAGCAACACAACGTAATTGGTCAATTGTATATTATTTCCACAAATTCCCTGGCAAAGTCAACAGTAGCTTTTCCTGTTTAGGCTTGTGCCCCAAAACGCTTTGGGTTAGGGAAATATTATGGCCTGGTTGTCTTGGTTGCAGTAACAACAAGAACTACAAACAAACAGCTCCTCTTGCATTTAATAGCCTTGTGTTTTGCAGCAGACGATGTCTCCTATTTTGGCGCAGCCCACGCCTCACTTCAGCTCGACATTTCTTTTTCCCTAGAGATGCACCTGAAATATGCGCTGTCCACTGAACAAGCGGCCATACACTTTTTATGCATGCAGAGAAAGCAGCAAATTAAGCAAATTGCCGAACTAAATGAGAGCTGAAACAAAATTTTAACTCAACAAAATATTAATTACGGTTAGCGTCCAGCAGAATGCGTTGGACAAAAAAAACTTTTTTACTTTTACACCCTACATTTGAAAATATTTCAAAACTTTACTTTAGCAAAGCAGGTTTGTTGTTTTTTTCAGTCTCCACGGATGAAAGGTAAAATCAACAGTGGTTGAGATCTTGATCGTTTGAGATCTTGCAGTCTTACCAGGCGGAAAAATAAACAGGGACAGCAGCAACATGGAAGCCCGTGAACCCAAAAGCAATAACAACTGTGGCAAAAAACTCAAGAAAGCATCATTAGTCTTATTTTAGGGAATTGTTTGATGTTAGAGGAAGAATTTGTGGTGAATAAATTTGTCATGTGCCAGCCAAAAAAAAAACCCACCTGGTTCTGCATTTCAAGATTCATCATACAATCCAAAAAAAAAAAACACATTGAAGCAAGATGTATTTTTTCAGTTGTTATCATTAGCTAATTTTGGTTACCCAGTTCATGTTCGAAACACATTTTGATGGGAGAAAAGTCAAGACAATACTTATTAGCTCTCAAACACGAAGATACATTGTTTTATTGTTATTAAAAGTCAAAGTTTTATTCACTCAGATACTAAAGTTTATTTCCAAGTCCGAACTGAGCCGGTGAATCAAAAGTTTTACTTTTATTAGTCTTTTCTCACTTAGGCATCTATTCTACTTCAGCACAGCGTGACTACTTCTGCCCCCTCTGGCATGACAATATTTTTTCAGTGTCATGTGACCATATTAATAATAAACATGCCTCCAACAAAAACACACGAATTGCATCAACTCGAATATCTCTTTGTTTGTTCTTTAACCCAATCATTGGACGTTTTGGAGAATCATTGTGCAGGTAAGAGGGGAGACCTTTCAAGAAGTGCGTCTCAGAAGGCCACTTGAGCTGGAGCGGAGGTGTGGATCATAAAGAAAAACACAGCGAGGATGAAGTGAGCTTATAGGGATGATGTTTGCAAGGGTTTGGACACAACGTTTAGGCCGCCCGACAGCATTAGAAGCCTTGGCTCGGGTTTTGTTCTCCTCCAGTGAGAGAAGCCCAGCTGTAATCCTCCAAAGGAAAAACTGAGGGGACATCAGAGTTGATCATGCTTGGACTATTTATGTGGCTTTATCATGTCCACCAAAGTAAGCCAAAGGAAAAATATGACATGTCAAAGCCATGAATTGCCAATATATGTCATATCCCCCCAAAAAGCTTATTACGACCAGATCATCAGCACCAACCACTTAGATTTTGGATTGCTGTTAAGTGAAGAACAGCACGACAGATGACAACAATAAATACATAGTACAGCATCCAACCTGTGACGGGTGACTTCATCGCATTATGTAATGCAGTCGAGCCTTTGCCAGACAACAACGCCGCAGAGACATTCAGGTGCATGTTCCTCAGCACGCACCCCGAAGTGCGCCAAATTGTATGTGTGGTTTAAAAACATTTCCCAATAAAAACACGTCACAGTTTTTCTACTGCAGTAAGTTGTGTGGAAGTTGCCTGGTGTGTAGATGTGAGTCAACGGCTGTAGTATTTTTTTTTTCATCTTTACTTTTTGGTGCAGTGGGCTAATGATTACAGAAGGTCACTCTGGGGGAGACAGATAATTGCTTCGTTGGGATAGTCACCCAGTGCCCGTGGTGAAACAAACGGTATCCACAAACTAGACTATCACCCGAAAAAAAAAATAGCGCCACCCAGAGCACACCCGATAGACAGGAGTCAGGGTGTCTGCTCCAATTCTCCGAACCAGCATCATATTGTTGGGAGAAACCATTAAGCCAGTGCTGGACTTTGGCTGACTCTCTAGTAGCACAGGCGTCGCGGCATACCACCGCAAGCCTCCCTGCTCTCTTCTTTTTACTCCTCCCACGCTCACTCCCACCCCCTGCCGTGTTGTCTGCCAGGAACGGAGACGTATGAACCTCTGCTGAGAACTGCTTCCAAGGTAGCCGTCCACTCCTCTGCCAGCAAAAATAAGACATTCTGCATTTTCTTTCACTCGCTCTCACTTTCTCTCCATCCCGCCTTTCAGCATCACAATGGTCAAAAAAGCTGCCAGGAGCTGCAGCCAACAATAGTTCAATCTGCTTTGCCCCCATTTCCCCTTTTAGCTTTTGGACTTAGCCCAGGAGAATTTATACAGAAAGGGGCCCAGCAGCTTTTGTGTTCTCAGAAATATACCACAAAGGCTTGTTGGCTGCATGGTTGTTCGTTTGACCAACTAAGTCCAAGAATACACAAATGTCCGAAACATTTCAGACACAAAATCACGGTGGTAGGAACCATCGGCCCTCCTCTAATAGTAACCGCTCCGCAGTCATCTTTATCCTAACTAACCTGAATCGAATCATGACTCTCTTCCAAATCCTTAATCCCCCAGGCAGCCACTTTTCAAAATCATGACAAGTGTTCCTAAATTTGGACGATATCTGTTATTCCTGGGACATGTGATCATTCCAAGGATTGGAGAGGAAGGGAAAAACCAGCATCGAAGTTTTATTATGGCTCAGTTGGGAAAAAGAAAGAGAAATGTTCTGCAATCTGACCCCACTGCACTTCTCATTAGGGTTGCGGGTGCTAGCTACATTCGGAATTGGCGTCTCGCACATCTGCCTCGCAAAGCGGAAATTCTGTCACCTGTCTATATGATGCAGTTCTTGCTTTTCTATTATCAGTGTATTAAAAAGAGAAATGATTCCTACATGCTACCCTGATGGATACATCCTTGCTGCATTCTCACTCTGGACATATTAAAATTTATGAGTCTGCTTGTGTCCTGCCGAACAGAGCAGCTGAAACAACAGCACTTTCTACATAACCTGCAGGGGGGAGGTTAAACTCTGGAAACAATGAAATCCTAGTGCTCATATCCCATAGCACTCATTTGGCATGTCCCCATGCGGCCGTCACACGTTCTTTTCAATTCATAAACGACTGCACAAAAAGGTTCTTGCATGGAGTCCGTCACTGATTTATGACTAATCATCAAAACTAAGTAGTGATGCTGGTGTAGAATGTGAGGTCTGATTAAGAAAATGAAGAACTTGGTTGATTTCAAAGGAGAAATATACTATTCAAGGCTAGAGTCCAGACGTATCCACTTCCATAATATTGCGAGATTTGTTTTGATTTCAAAGAAAGAAAATCAGATATCGAAGAGCTGAACAACATTGAGATTTTTTGTTAAGGTTAGAAAATGTTTCTTATTGGATAAGAACTGGTAAAAACCACACGGTCTTTCTTCCACTGTTTTTCCAGATTCGCATCCACTGAAACATTTATTAATAAAAAAAATCACACACAATTATTTTTTGTGTAAAACATTAAAATCTTAATTTTCTTAACTTACTACGTTTTATAATTTTGCTTTTTACTCTGCACAAAATCAGCTGGACAGAAAAACGACTCAGCAGTCACCCCGGCTTCCATCGCATGTCTCCAACACACTCACTGTCCTCATTAACAGCCTCGCTTCCTGTCACGTTGCCAAGAACAACTCCAAAACCAAAATAAGATGATAATATACAATAAATTAGAAGCAATCATCTTGCCTGTGAGCAGTCAAACTCAATCGAATGATAGTGCTTTATATGTCATAACACATCATTATGACTTTCACTTAAGTCTCCCAAGCACTGATTTATGTTGCTAACCAATGTGTGTGATTGTGTATGTGAAAAGGGAAGTGAGCTTTCATCAGGTCTGTCTGACATTCCAACAAAGTCACACATTTGCAAGTAATTATTGAATAAAATATTGAAACATCGAAGCCAGGAAAACATGTCTGCCTTATAGACACATTCAAATGACTCGCTGTATTGGTGGCACGACTGGATAAAGCCGTAATGCTTCTGCATTAAGGCTGAATTTTTGACAGTGGTGGATGGGAATGGAAATGTTTATGGAAAGAGGGACTAAATGTATATATAAAATCTTTTGACCTTCTCATAGCTGAGTTTTGAAAAAAAGTAAATGCATGGTGATGAGAGAATTGCAGAAACAGAGTCAATTTAAATCCATTTGCCATTTTACTACTCGTTGGATGCCAAATGTCAGGCCAATTTCATGAGAGTTTCCTGGAACTAGAAAGGATTTTTTTTTGTTCCTAATATATTACTGTTGAGATAAGGATGAAAGAGGTTTTATTTGGTTAAAAACAAATAATTACGAGAATCCCTCACTTGAATAAAAAAAAAAAAGATGATGTAAGACCTTTAATAAAACGTTTCATAATGCTGGGGATGGAACTGGAGAGCATTAAAATTTGTTAAATAAAAATACAATTGTGGGAAATTGTGCAAAAATGTAATATGCTGTGGTTTCAGAAATATCATATTTCAGTTTGTAGTTAATTTCAGTAAATATTTTTTAAAATAATTTATTCCAAACTCCAAATTAATGCTATGTTTACAGTACACTTGACTGGGTTTTTACACACTTGATAAATTAAATCACAATACAATACAGGTATGACAATTAATGCAATTATTGAGTCTGTTTTATTGGGTTGTCAATCGCAACAGTGAAATACTGAATGTTTTCAAGGCCCACATTGCCTTTGCTGAATTTTCTACTTGATTTGTCAAATTCCTAACTGGGCTCAATGAATTATTTTATTAATGCCGTACTGATGGTGAAGCGGTTGCAGCATGAAACATTCCACAGGTAAGTGCTAAGAGAAAATGAAATTTTCCATGTTTGTAATCGGACTCATTCCCTCACCTGGCATTCTACGGAGATGGGTGGCACAAGAAGCCTGAAGGGGTGTGGGGGTGGGATTTAAATAGAGGAACTACACAGGAAGGCAGAGCATGCATGAAAGAAAAAGTAATCCCCCCAAATGAGCGTAACTGGGGGACAAAAATGTGTGCGCTAACCCGGGCCAGCGGCCAAGTCAAACAGCCAAAGGGGGACAAAGTGAGAGTTCAAAAACAGTCGATGGATGGTGGAGGGGGGTCATTTGCATACGGATAAAGACAAAACTAAGACGCCAGGTCGGGCGCTGCGGTTCCAGTGTCTGCTTGAACGGCAGTGTGGAGCCACCTGTTTAATGGTGCTTAACAGAAACACAAACATTGGTGGGATGATTACTTAGTTAATTGGTTACAGTTACATGCTGCCCTGCTGAAAAAGTATTTCAATTATCGTTCTCAGTGTGACATTTTGATATTTTTTTCTTATTCATTTTGGTCAAATGCTCTTAATTATTACCCATTTTCACAAAAATATGTGAATGAAATTGCCATCAAATTTTCTGACTGTTATTTAATTACGTCTTTTCTCCCAATAATATATTAGTGAAGTAAATTTTACAATTACATTATGCAATCTTCCTTAATTCTTCCCCAGATCCATGTTGCACACATTTAATATAGTGCAGAAAGCATTCAGCATCTCCCCTACACACTTTCCCTTTTTTCTTACACACACACACGTACGCAAAGTACTGCCAAGTCACACATCTTGTGCAGCAGGGAGGTCCGCAAAGCCAGAGGGATGGTACGTGACAGAGAGCAGGCTGAGAATGGATGTTTGCACGAGTCCGTTCGGAAAGGTTCAAACGAGGCTGTGTGACTGATTGCATAAACGTCTCCATATTATACGTACATATATGATGATGAGTGGCAGCGTGTTTTCGCAATGATACGCACGGCATGGCTTGAACAGCTACGTTAAATCAATAACATCATCACCCTTGCACCTCGGAAACGTAACTCGAATCCGTCTTATGCTCGGGTCTCTGCGTCGGCTTCCTGTCGACTTTACTATACTCCATTTGTGAATTGTGTTATGCAAATAAAATAAATCTGCCTTGCCTTGCAGGGGCCCATTTGTTTTTGCACAAGGCGCAGAGATGACACTGATAGATGGCAGACACATCTGATATGCATATGTTAAAATGGATTTAAAAAACAAAAAACAAGTTTGTGGCTTTTGGGGGACTCGGTAGCTGCCTAGGAAAGAAAAAAAAACACACCACAAATATGTGCACGTTCTTAGTCCTCCTTGATTTGTTTGGGTGCGCATGTGTATGTGTATACAAAGTGGCTCTACCACAAAGTAAAGACGAGGGGGCACGAGGGCTTCATGACGAATCACTTTCTTCAAGTTATTTTCTCACTATATCGCAGAGGAAATGATTCATTAGGCTAGTGGCCCAGTTGGGAAGGCTCCGACCTGGAATAAGAAGCAGCCACCTCACCCCAGGCTCCGAGAAGGATGATGGGAAGCAGTCGCTAAGGCCGTGTTGAGAAGGAATATTTGAAAACGGGAGGAGTGGATGCAAAGAGAGGGCAAGCTGGAAGAGAGGAAATTTGGCCTGCAGATGGAGGGATGGACAAGGGATGAGGGTGGACCATCTGCGCTTTTGAGTACAAGTGCTCCCAGACAAGCTTTGCTTTCCTGGAACACCACAGGATCTCTCAGCACTGAAAAGAATAATATCATGGGCTATTTTGTCTAAGGTCATCTTGCAAATAAGTTCGTCTGATGTCTGTCCAGTTTTGGTACTGCAATAGCCAGAACATTGCTCAATATTCTGGTCTGATTAACTCATTAGAGGGCACTGAAGGGACGAGTGTATGTACTCCACAGCACATTGCTTTTTCTCTATTATTGTGATTTTTTTTCCTGAATCTCTTTCTAGGATTTTATTCATTTTGATGTTTTTTTTTTTTATATTGTTGAATGTGTGTGTTGATGATGAATTAGTGAGGAAAAATTAGCTTCTATTAACCTGCCATGAAAATATTGTTTTATTATTAGCGCAAAGTCGCTATTAGAAAAGTAGGGTTAGCTTTGAGATGAGTTTTGACTGCTCATCTCAAAATAAACGGTTATGGAACATAAGCTGTTTAACGTTTCGAAAAAAAAAAAATCAAGATGTTCTCATGTCATGATCTTCACGAGACAGCAACATTATTGTCCATTGCTAAAGTAGGAGGAAAGTTTTATCTGCAAATGTTTCACCATCGTGAGCGCTGACAGGAGATAAGGAGGATCTGAATTATTGCTATCGGGAATGTGTGCTTTTTTACAGGAACAGAAAAATTAATGACACTCTTTTGCTGGAATACTTTTATGTGGGAGGAAGAGGGTATGAAAACAAAGAGGAGAGCAAAGATAAAATGCGGGTTCTGGATTATATACTGTGTTAAACTTCCTTTCTCAGGCCCACACTTTGTTTAATAAAGTCAGTGAGACGGAGAGGGTGAGATAAAAATGCAAACAAATAGCCCACTCTCCATCCATTCATCCATCCATCATTCTTCTCCACCGCTTAGCAATGTTAAGGATCTCAGAGAACTGGAGACAATCAAAGTTGACTTTTAGCGAAAGGGCAATTTACACTTAGACATAGACAACGCAACCATTCACACAGTCATTGAGTAGAAACAGACCCCAAAGTGACTGCAAGGAATACCACTACGTCTTCAGCATATTTCACATATGTGTGCGTCAATGTGGGTGTTCATGTCTGCTCTGTGACCTTGTACCTCGGTGACAGCCTGCAATAAAGGCAGCAAATTATGAATTAGATAAGTGTCAGAACTGTTGATCTGGAGAAAGAGCAACCACACCATATTAAAGATCGCGTGTGTCTCTCTTCTCAAGTTTATCACTTGGTAAAATGAAAACAGCATGTTTGTGCATGTGCGTATGAAACTATAGACATTCAAACTACTAAGAAATGAAAGCGAATGAAAGAGTTGCTGCGACCTTGCTTGTTTTATTTTCAGTTTATGTTGGGAAATAATGTGTGGGAGGCTAGCTAGGCTTAGGGCAGTATGAGTTGTGATTGTGTTTAGTACCGTATTTTCCGGACTATAAGGCACACCTAAAAACCTAAAATTTCTCAAAAGCCGACAGTGCGCCTTATAGTCCGGTGCACCTTATATATGGACCAAATTCCTAAATTTAAACTGGCCCAAAGCATTGTGTCATGAAATCAATCATAAGTGGCCCGCTGAAGACTATGAATCATGAATCAAAAAGACTATGGCTCATTAGTTTGTGATTATAAAGTAATTTGTTGCGTCTGAAGTTGAAATAAAAAATTTGATTTGGATTAAAAATCTGACATGATGCATTAATGGTGGGCCTTATAGTCCGGTGTGCCTTATATAAGGACAAAGTTTTAAAACGGGCCATTATCTTATAGTCGAAAAATACGGTATACCGAAAAATACGGTATATTCTAAGAGCGTTAATGTCTAAATGTTTTTGTATATAGTATATAAGTTTGCTTAAATGTGTCACCGTGATTTACAGTCACTGAAGTGAAGGATGTGGGACACCCAACGTAAGGTGGAAGCTCATAAGACTTTGAATAAATGACTACCATAACAAATAATTGGCAAATAATGGACATTTGTTGTCTGATTATTTTCTTTCCAGTTATGTTTTCAAGGCCAGGGTAATAGAAATGTTCCTATTTCACAACTGTTGACTGCAATATTAAATACTACTCTGCTTTTGGATAATCTGGATAAAACAGTACATTTAGCAGACAGTCTGGCTCATCGTTTAAAGCATGCACTGATTTATTCATGGAAAACCATCTCAGGCCTTCAGTTGGGACAATGTAATGTCTGCTGACGCACAAAATTTAACAGTCTAAATAAATCTAAACAACGTCAAGTAAGGTGGAGAGTTCAGCTGTAGATAACAAGTAGCCATCGTGACTGAAAAGAGAAATACATGACATCAAGTGCTCCTGGAATAATGGCAACGCACGCTGGCGTACAAGTGTTTCGAAATGTTTCAGTGTAAACCACCCGGTGCAAAGAGGGAAAGCCGCCTGCTACGCATTAAACAAAGTCAAGCTGTCCCGTCCCTGTTGCCAAGCTCATTGTCAGGCTTGTTTCTCTAAGAGGAGCCGTTTCTCTTGAAGTGAAGCTGCAGCGATATACTGAGCAGATTACGTATTCCCAACTTGTTCGTAAACAAAAAACACATGCTGCCGCATTATAATAAAATCATGGCGATGACCATGGGCCTGATGGGAATCATGATGTGACTCAGGCTAAGCCGCATGCATCCATGCTGTCAGTCCTGCAAGAGATTTTGGAGGGGTATTACTGTGAAAACAGAACCAGGTTGGTTCAAAGTGGTGATTTGATCATTTTTAACAAAGAAAAATTTGTAAAATTAAATATACTATAGCCACGCATGCTTCGATTGTATCAATTCGCTTTATGTACCACTTATAATTTTTACATGTATTTACTTGCATTGGTTTTGGTGGATTATTTTGATGTCATTGATTATATTGAAAATCTGAAATTGCACATTACATTATTTATGCATGAAAAGAATATCATGAAAAAAATGTGCTACAAACCAATGAGCTTTTGCTACCAATTTAAAGGTTTTCCCTTTCCCTATAAAACAATTTTAGTATAAATAATGATAATTAGTCCTAAAAATGTTTATTGTGTAGGAAATGCACAATTCAGATATGATTTAAAAAAAAAAAAAAAGCCAACATAAGACTACAGAACATACTGTACCTACAACTAGTATTGTAACTGCACATTTTATTTCTTGTCGGTAAGATTCCAGTCGATTCTATTTGTGAGGTCTGAATTGAGACTGTGGGACAAAAGCGTGCAATAGAATATTGTTCCAATTTCCTGACATCATCGCTTGTAATCACTCGGATAAAACATCCCAGAACAAACGACTGGCACCAAATGTTGATATTATCCAGACAAATGTTTACCTGTTGACAGCATTATGTACATGCAGCTATCATGTGCTGCATTGTGTAACCATCTATTATAAAAAGTGGCAGAAAACATAGCGCTAAGGATAGAAAAAAAATAAACAGAGCCAAGTTGCGGAAAGGAGAACTAAAGGCTGCTGGATATCATCAACTCACAGACACTTTACGTAAATTGTGGAGTGTAATCTGTAAAACAGCAAAAGAAAGGAGCTTGGTGATCTATCTCTTCGCAGCCGAGCTCCTGCAAAGCTCTTTGCGGGGAAAGGCCCAAATAAAGGAGTCTCAAGAAGAAACACATGTCCACCTAATATAGCGATTAATCACAATTAAGGAGATGTAAACCTATACGGTGCATAACCCTAACACCCCATTTATCAGAGGGCCGACGGGTGTCTTGCATCTCCCACAGTTTAAATTTGTCCGCGGAATTTTGGTAATATCACTCCGGAATACACCTACGGTTAATCTCACTTAAATGCACACTGAGCGAGCCATCCCAGTTGGCCTACTGATTAAAGCGATGGCTTTAGCAGGTTGGCTTTTCACCCACTCGTTCAACAAAATCTGTCTGCCACATTTATCACAACGGGGGTCAGCGCTGTGTGCGTGTCTACGGGGACGTCTGAGCGGGATCAATTTGGCATTGCCAGACGCTGAGTTTGTTTTATTAAGAATGATTATGCCTACTAAGTGTCATGTGTTTACGACGTACTATATTCATGGAAAATAATCATACTCGACAAGACACAACTCTTAATTAAGTGGGAAGTATCAGGAAGGCCTCATTCAACAAAGCCAATTTGGATGAGCATTTTTTTGTTTTGGTTTTCCACGATTCTAACCACAAAACAAAAACAATCTTAATGATACCCTTTATTTGAGGATTTATTTTTCTGCGGACTATTTAATTTTATTGCCTGCATTTGTAAAGTGATATCTGCGTACTGACACTGCGTTGTCAAAATACGCTCAATTCTTAATCAGCAAAGATTATTAAACTGATTGATTGAAAATTTGCGTCTTAATGACATAAAAAAAAAACAGGGAATAATGACATGGAGGAAAGTGAAGAGTGTGAGTACTTTTGCCACATCTGTGCATCTTTCCCATATTCATCCATCCGCCCATTTTCTATATTGCTTGTCCTCATTAGGTTCACAAATAAAGCCTTTTTCAAGCTGCACTGTCATCAAACCCATTCATCGTGGATCTGCTGAGGGGCGGAGACCATGGAATGAAGTGTTGCTAGGCAGCACGGCGCGGCAAGAGGTTGGTTGTCAACAATAAACAATAAAACCAAACCGGGAGCTTTCAATATCATCACACACCTTGATGAAAACGTAATATCAACCTGTAATAGAATACGAATTCACCCGCGCTCCGTCATTTCAAATAATACCACTCCGCCTTATTATAATAACAATTTGACAGTCTTCCAGCACGATTGAGCCCGAGTGCACAAAACAAGGTTAAACTATTTCCTTCTAATATAACTTTCTGTTATCTTAATACTTGTCACAATAGTGTTTTTTGTTTTCTGACTTTCTTGAAAACAAAATTGTCTTGAGCTTTGTTAGGTTACAGACGATTTAGAAATGCAATTGAGCATTTTTTAAAATCACATTGCACACTTGCTGGGAAGATTTAAGGGCCTTTTCTCAAACAGCTTCCTTTGTCATCAGAAGTCTCAAAAGGAGGTGACTAAGGTTGCCAATAACCAGCTAGATAAGATCTCGGGGGGGTAAAAGCAATTTTTATGGGGGGTTTAATTATTGGCTTTTGTTTTTTTTTCTCTCTTTGTTTCAAACTTTTTTTTTTTACTGTAAGTGAAATGTTATCTATTAATACCGAAAGTAGTAGAGTAGAAAGTATTGTACTGTACCGCACTGTACTGTACATATTTTGGATGACAATGATCTCAGAAGCCAGTAGGGGGCAATATTCTCAGCTGTTCTCAAGGAGCACCTGTGTACGGCCTCCAGATTGAAAGCTGCTGATATATTCGGGTTGGTTCAAACCATTGTTGTGTCTGACGCTTTCAACAATAAACAACACAGGAGGAACTAGATCATACTAACCAAAAAGAAAACTAGTGATCTGGTTTGTTTGGATGTCCACCAATAGTTCAAACAATGAAACACAATTTGTGCCTGAAATAACTTTTATCCCTTAGTACAACACAAGGACAATGTCCAGCTCACATGGGCTTTGAGAACATCACATTTATTGTTGATCTTATCAGTACCTACCTCGCTTATTTGCCTGTGGTCTTTCATTTCCTCCCGTCAGAGATGATCTAGCAGCCTGGATGAAATTGATCCATCTCTGAGGAGGAAATTACATCCACAGAAACAGTAAATGTATGCTGACATCAATATGCTCAAACATTAATTTAAATAATGTGAAGGGGAATGTGCAGTCTAATGAAATCCGGTTTATTATTTAGTTACATGATTTTCAAATATGGCACGACGTTGAATATAATATGGTGGTTTAACTATGTTTTGTAGTACTCGTGATTAACTGTATTTCTGTAAAATTACATGCTACGAGGTGTTTTTAATATGGTGTAAAATAAAAGATACTTCTCAATATGATCCATTAATCACAACCACTATTATTTACCACATTCTGATTCGTGTTTAATGTTTTGTTCGGAAATGCATGAATCCACATTAATCCTCTTACAGAGGTTGGAATAAAATAATGCCCTTTTATTTAATAAAGTGGTTGTAAATAGAGCTAGAAAAAGCACTATGAAGGTTTGCTTCAAATGTATGAATCCCAAGTGACATAACATGGTCACGCAGAGGTACGCTGTGATTGGTCCACCGTGGTGGGTGTTTCCGCATTCTGCAAATAGCTGTCAGCAGAAGCGCAACTTGCAAGAGGGGGAACTGTCGCGTCTGAGGAACCTCCTGGCTGTCTACTCGTGGGAATAGGGCTGCGAAACTACGGGAGAGACATGCCTTACATACTGATCAGCACGCAGATCAGACTGGTGGGTAAAGACAGTGTGTGCTGTTTTTGTCATGTCTCATGTTGTACTTGTGTCATGTGGGTGGAGCTGCACGTCAGTTGTGTTTTTAAATTGGCCTCGCAACATCGGGCATGCTACAAATCAATGTGGGGGGGCAATGTGCAGAAGATGCAGAACAAGTTTTTTTATGGCATATTAAAATCAGGAGATAGTAGACATCACAATTAGAGCTCCATTATATTACACTTTTTATATACAAAATAAAACATAAAAGACATAAATGTAAAAAGATTCATTTAAAATTTCCCTAGGTCCCTTTGTTGCCTGCATAACTCACACTGCATAGCTTTAAGAATCGGATCAGCTATTTATAGCCGGTTTGCTTATTTGAGGATTAGGATCCACACCTGCCAGTGAAAACTTGAGTTGTACAACTACGTTGCAACACAACGCAGAGAAATCAAGTGCTTCATTGCTGTCTTTCAGGAGAACGGCCCGACCAATGTGGGAGATGAGTATTCTGATCCAGCTGTCATGAATTACTTGGGAGCAAGGAAAACAACCATGCTGGGAAATAATTTGTGAGTACTGTAATGCGTGCCTCGCCATTTCATGATTTAAAAAAGTTCCCGCAACAGGGAATAGTTTGTAAAAAAATATATTTGCGGGATGCATCATTCAGCGTGCAGTCAATAAAGTCTAATGACTTGTTCCTGATACTGCTCGCAAGTGTTCCGTTTTTTTTCATACTATTACATGTACAAAATGGTTTGAAATATAAAGTGGCAATAAATCAATAAACAGGTTCCGTATTTTCCGCACTATAAGGCGCACGGATTATAAGGTGCACCTTCAATGAATGGCCCATTTTAAAAGTTTGTCCATATATAAGGCGCACTGGATTATAAGGCGCACCTTCAATGAATGAAAAACTTGGTCCATATATAAGATATATACATTTGGGCCGCGGGTCGGACTTTGGACACGCCTGCTGTAGTGGTTCAATATTGGTCCATCTATAAGGCGCACCTGATTATAAGGCGCACTGTCGGCTTTTGAGAAAATTGGAGGTTTTTAGGTGCGCCTTATAATGCGGAAAATACGGTATATGCAAAAGTACGGGACCACTTATGTAATAAGAAGGGGAAGAGTGCTTCTTTGCACATTTTGAGTAAGGCCAGTGAGTGTGATGGGAAACAGGCTAGGCTAGGGAGGTGTTGTCATTGGCAACAAGATCCAAACGCTGCTGGGAAATGAACGAAGGTGTGGAAGGAAGTGAACAAACTGCAGAACAATTAACAAGATTCGAGCCTCCAAACAAAGTTGAGTGAGAACCCACATCTGCAGACAGCACCGGAGATTAACTCTGTTTATCTTATTTAGTTCAGAGTACCATGTGGACGAGCCACCTCGCCTGGTGTTGGACAAGCTGGAGAAGATAGGCTTCCGCATGCTGACAATGACGGGAGTAGGGCAAACACTTGTGTGGTGCCTTCACAAGGAGCCATAATGACATTTCGGCAGGTGGACCTGGAAACATCTTGAAAACGTTTTTTTTTTTTTTTCGCTGTGGAATTTTCAAAGCTGCCAAGCAATCTATTCGTTCGTCTTCTATAGTGCTTGTCCTCATTTAGGGTTGTGGGTGAGCTGAAGCCAATCTACAAGTTGCCAGACAATGACAGGCAAACAAATTTAGAAAAGTGAAATATGATCCTACACATATGATTTCTTCCATTCCGTTTATGTAATTTACTAATGATGACCAAATGTACATTTAGGGAGTGAAATATTGTGCGTGGTTAGTTTGTATTGACAGTAATGTTGCCAAATGATTTGCAGAACTTTCAAATGCTTGTGATTAAATACTTAAATGTTGCTTTATTGTGTCCTTATTGCATGAGTAATACAGTACAGTATGTTCTAATGATAAGTAGATCTGATTTATTTAATATTACTATTATATTTAGAAATATGTACATACACGTGATTTTTTTTTTTCTATTTAATCCTGAAATATGAAATTTGGTCCCTAATGCCTCGCACTACATTGAGCCACTAAGAAATGATTTGATACTTATTTTGACAAAGTTTAAAGTGGAACAATTCTATTTGGTGCTCTCGCATCTCTTGGATCACATCTGATTTTTTTATTCAAATCAGTTTTTGTTACACCCCTAGTGCAGACACACTACAGACACGGCAGACATCTTCAGCTGAGGCAGTACGAGGAAGTCAAAGAGAAGGAAGATACACAAAGAGTTTTCTGGTGAAGACTGACAAAAACGGCAGCACAACAAGGGTGATCCTCTTTGCGTGCAAGCCATCGTGTGCTCAGAGCAGGTCTGGCGGTGAATCGGTTTCTTGTAATTGCATTTCCTCTGTTGTCATTCGAACAGATTTTTGTTTGTGTTTGTGGACTTTTTTTCTGTTGTTCCAAAAAAAAAAAAAAAATCCACCACATAAATAAACCCATGTGATGAAGGGCTATTGCAGGAGGAGAAGAGCAGATGTCTTCCACCGCACCACCACGTTCCGCAGCTGGACATTGTGTAACAAAGCCACACGGCAGAGGTGGGAGTGGCAGGGAGAGGTTGGATGCTGTGAAACCACCATGTGGTTCCTAAATAACGCAATGTCTGCAGAAAAAGCCACCACACGGGCTGACTTACACCATTAAATCTCAAATAAAGAGGAAAAAATGTCTATTTGAAAACAAATAGACTGACTAGTTCTTCATTGACACACACGCAATGTAATAACAAAAGTTTGGATTGACAAATTTGTCCCTGTGATACCGCTTTGACTAATAATATATGATTAAGTGCATTGAGATGAAGATGTTGTCCGGGTTACCCCTACAATTAGAAATTTCAAAAAATAAAAATCTTTCCCCATTCCTTTAGCATCACATCTGTTTTGTGTACTCGTTCGGCTGACGATCAAAGATTATTCCAAACAAAATACACTGGTCAGTATCAAAATTTAATCAATGGATCTGTGTGTCCCTAAACTTACAGTATTTTAGACACTGATCAGGCTTTGGAAATATTTAAGTTTGGGGGTTTTAAATTTGCTCAATAAAATCTTGGGCAATATGGATTTTACTTTATTCACACTTGCAAAATGCAATTTTGTTTGTGCAGATTAAAACCAACTACCACTAAAGACTTTATTCTGGAGCATCTTTTTATGGACATGGACATCGGCAAGTGATGAACACCAGTCATTAGTATTTACTGTAAAATTTAGCCCAAACGCAAGGTTCTAATTGTGACGCATTTGTGGCTAATATATAATTAGTTAAGTCGCTGGAGTTTGATGCCCACCTATCAAGTGTAAAATTACACAATCTTTTATCCTTTGCTTATTCCTTTCTTTTCCATTTTAAAAAGGAAATCTGCTTATTTGTACAAATGTGTTTTTGAGCAATCCCGTTTGTACCACGCCGCTGTTATGTAACAGTTAACTAACATAATAAACACCCTAACATTGTGTTTCACAGTCAATGACTTGGCAGCTAGGCTAGCCGAATTTCCACAGCAAAGGAACTACTTTGAACCGGCAGCCAAAGGACGTTCCTATGAAAGCCAAAGGCTAATCAGAGCTATTAGCATTAGCTTCGATAATGCAATAGCGTTAAAATAATTTACAGCTAAATTGATGTTTCAAATTGCTCCAATGCCTGAAAATAAAGGAATGTTTTGAATCAGTCAAAGCAATGATGGATGTTCTTGTTGTGTGTTTACACTGTATTACGTACGTATAACATTCCAAGGTTAGCTTGAGGGTTGGTTCGTGGGGGAGAAATAACTTCCACATAGTCACGGACTGTGGTTTGGATGGTTATGCATCTCAGCTGCTTTCACTGAGTTACTGGACAAGTGCATGGGGCATGACGCAGCGGAGGGATTTTGGCTACATTGAAGAGATGTCTCGCTTTGCCAGATAAATCATACCCATTTAAATACATTAAGGTTTCAACAATGACTAAATTGCAACTACGTTTCACTTTCAGGAGTTTAACAATTTTGCATGAGAATATATTGTTCAGTTTTGACTCGAATTTTTCCTACAACAGGAGGGAAGAAAGGAAGCTTGTGAAATAAAGAAACCATTCAGCCGATTTAAATTGTTGGTTGTGCACGCTAAAATGTTGTGATCAATCATGCACCCATACAATATCTAAGACTTTATGGAGAACATTCCATACCTGCTTTGTGTTATCTGTGAGGCCACATGACTTAACTCTGAATCTCTAGAGGAGAAAAACAGCAAGCCAATTAAAATGACAAACTTTCTGTGGTTATGAAAGATTTATTTGCCTGATTTGACACAAAAGAGCACAATGAAAAATAAAACCTTAAAACAGGTGTTGCGTTTATTTGCTGCGGTCCCCTGATGCTAGGACATAGCTCCTGCTTCGTCATCCTCCTTTTGCATTTGCTCAATGAGACGCTGCCGCTCAGCTGCTTGTCTCATCTTCATCATCACCACACTTTCGTAGTCTCGTTCATTGGCCAGGGAGCCCTGGAGAAAAAATACACACACTGTTAAAAAGAAAAAATGGTCCATCAGAATGATAACAGCTTGTCACGTGTGATAGGCGATACAACATAAAATGTATTATTTTTCCAAAAACCTAGCATTGAATTAATCTCTCTTATTTCCTCTTAACAAATATTAGACTGGCAGAACCAGTTAAGAGGTTTTTTTTTTTAATTTTATTTCATGGCAACAGCCTCACAGGGCAACCAAGACACAACACTGTCACCGTTCACTGTGTTTGCTTTCACAACCATTCTGCATACTGTCATCTCCTTAACCATCGCCACGGCGGCAGGCAGGGTGAATATGCCTGAGACAGCAGCCTGGAGAGCAAGTGTGACAGGGTAATTCCGTTGCCGGAGGTCATTATGCGGCCTGCATCAGGCCTGGCAGTGGCCTGGCCTCCAAAAGTGTATGCTTGATTGCTTTGCGAGACTTGGGCTTGCACAATGAGACCGAGAGATTCTCCTTATGCCAGGTTGGAACATAGGCTACATGTTACTTGCTCACACTTGGACACTCACGCACACACAATTTGTGCGATTAAGGATGTCACACACACGGAGCAGCACAAACAGAGCACGCAAAGATGGAAGTCAAGTAATTATTGTAAATGTTAGCATAATTGACCATTTCTTTTTTGGGTTTGGAGGCCAAGTGTCCTCAGAGAAAGCCGTTGTTTCATGTGATCATAGCCAGAAAGTCTGGCGGGCCAAGGAAGTGTCTCTTTAACGAGACATTGTACTGCAGGAGAGATCAAGTGGGTTGTGTGTGAAGGTCTGGGGAAGAACTCCAGCGATCCAAAGAGGAGATGTAGGACTACGGCATCTGGAAAGCATCACGGGGGGACTCCAGCATCCATATGCTGAGCGAATGAGGGGAAGTGTTGAGGAAGAGGAGTGGGTCGGTGAGGGGAAGTTCCCCACTACTCCTCTCACGATGCGGCCCCAGGATTGAGGAAAGCTGCTATTATCATTCCAGCAATGTGAGCTCAAGCCCCTTGTCTGACACGCAACTATGAAATATCACGCAAACGCCATTAGATGGGCTAAATACCTCTCGCATCCTCAAATGAAACAGGACGCAAGCAAGTACACAAGTAAGCTGTTGGAAATGCACACCCAAAGTGAACTCCACTCTGCCCTCTAACGGTCACTATCATGGCCTGCAAGTCAGAACAGATCTACGTAATTTTTCATTACTAGGCTATGTCATGGAAGTCAGATGTTTTCCAGGCACTGTGTGACACATTTCCTATAAGACTAAATGATGTTTCCGTGCCCACTGTGCGGACTAACAATGTACATGTTTAGCCGGTGCATCACACTGTTAACTCAACATAGGCATGCATGCGTGCGTCGTTACAATGCCGGGGCCCACAGTGAGTAGGAGACCACAAAACAAAAACAAGGGGGCCTGTGCAAAGTCAAGGGAGGCGGGAACAAGGCCACCGCAGAGGCAGGATGGCAGTAAAACAAACACACGCACACTGAAACAAGTGGAGGATTAGCACTGTGACATCAGCACATGGCAAGGCCTCAAAACAGCACACATCAGGCTGACCCCAGGCCAGTCATGACATCATGAATACCTCCTGTGTTGTGAGTCAGTAGAGTGTGCAAATAGACACACATAGTCTGATACTGCTTCTCAGACACAGAAGGTGGCAGCTCGTGATGCAGGTGACCACTGGGTTTTTCTATCACAAGTTGTTTTATCAACAGAACCCCGAAAAAACAAAAAGAACAGAAATTTTAAACCCTGATTTAAGCACTTATTAGATTTCATTTTCAATCAAGATACATGATGCCTGGCTCACAATTTGGCAAAATGAAATGGAGTGATGATGAGTTTGCACTTTATTTTAGATTAAATATTAAATGGTTATTGGATTCTAATCTTGAAGTCACAAAGGTGTTCCAGGTTGTATTTGACAATGGATTACTCATTAAAGCCATTAGATCAGGGGTATCAAACTCTTTTTTTTCACGGGCCGCATTGTAGTTATAGCTTCTTTCGAAGGGCCATTATGACTGTCAACCCAAATAAATGTATGAGCACCTCATATTATACACAGTAAAAGCTACAAAACAAACTGACAAATAACTCGTTTTCAAATCAGACGAGTAAAAACTGGTCAAATATTCAAAAAATATATATTAAAAGTGAAGACAATTTGCAATTCTAGTAATGACACACGAATTTGATGCACAATTTGTCTTCGCGGGCCACATAAAATGATGTGTATCTGGGCCCCCCGGCCTTAAGTTTGACACCTATGCATTAGATGAATTAAATAGTGTCTAAGCCAAGCACAAACTTTGTAGCAGTCCTTGCCAAGACAAGAAATGTCCGCCTTGTGTGTGCGGACCGGTTTCTTTGCCTCGAATGCACTCGGGTGAATTTAATTAAAGAACTATTTATCTGGTGGCGTGTTGTTCTGCTAGGACTGTTTGTGCCGCAAAGATATGGAGGGGATGATTTATGTGGGGTGAACCCTCATCTAGAGATTATTTGTGCACACGCTTGAGAGCAAACGTCCTTCTAAATTAACCCAAAAGGCAAACAGGTAATGCACATGCAAAAAATGATTCAGCTCTTGAAATGGTGGAGGATTAATCATTATGAAGCTCAGCAGACATAAAACCACAAAGATCTGGTCCATTACAGTGTTGTTGAAGAGCAAACACTACACAGAGATTAAGGTCCAAATCTACTTCCTGCATTTAACTGTTTACATGCATGTCTTGAGAACATCTGGTTCCCGAATGGAATTCCTTTGATAAGGGAGTAAAAGCGAACGATAGTCTGCAGACATGGGTTCAATAAATACCTCCTACAGATCATGGACTGTGACAACCAGTTATACACTTCACAGGTTTTGAATACACAATGCACGATGTTGTGGAAAAATATTAATTTATATTTTATTACATTAAACTATATTACATTAAATTTATTATATTATCACGGATGCACACAAGTGGTGCGCAGGTGCGCATGTGCACTGGAAATTGAAAATTGAGTCGCTGCCCTTGCTCGCTGCCAACATGCGTGCAGATGAAAATATAATCAGCACATACTTAACATTTTATTTTGACTCAATAAATACTGTAAAGGCTGCGGACGAGCCAGATGTTGCCAACGGCTCCAACTTTGCCCAGATGTGTTAAGTCTTTAAGTCCGTCTATGAGGTCAATAGGACAGAAAACAAAGAGCACCAAAAAAAACAAAAAAACGTTGGTGCTGATTTTGAAAACCACGTCAAAATCGTGATGTATATCATATACAGTAATGCATTTGCCAATAGTTTCCCCAAAGCCATGAAGAATGACTGAGTGCAGGTAATCAATGTTGCGTGCGGACTACAGACTTTGTAACAGTGAGAAGAGTGAAGGGAGGGGAGGGGGTTGGTGCATATACTATGGAGTCATATATGCACAGGGTTGCATGTGGTCACAATACTAGACAGAATTGAGGCCTTCGGAGGGAGCTATTTGGAAACCGTTAAAGCAAAGGAAATAAACAGTGAAAAGAGAAATGGCAACAGAGGCCTGAACTTTTGGTGCCCTGGCATTTCTCATGATGGATGGGCTAAAGGATCCCAGAAATAGCAAGTGTGCGAGGGGTTTGGCTTCTTTAAAATACATCGTTATAAAAGCAAAATTATGTCTTTCACGTCCTAGTCTTCCAGGAAAAGTTCTTTGATTGCAACAGATTTCCTACTGAAGAAAAAGTGGCTGTAAGACTGCAGTCTCAGCTTTGGAGATGTGAAAAAGAGGTCAGGCATGCAGAAAGAAATGAGGAAAGGCCAGTTCAAAATCAATATACAGGTAGTGTCCATTCAGTCTGCGTTGCTGTGTTATCGTTTATCGAGCAGAACCGGTGGAACAGGTGGAACGCATCTATGCTTACTTGAAAGCTCTTCTCTTAATGGTAATTCTGTATCAGAAATGTCCTCAAGCCAGAATTTAGCTCTACATTCTTAACTTGACCACCCACATTTAAGAAGTAGAAGTGTGGATTGTGACGAGGAGACTAATCCCACAGCCAAATCCACAAAGGACCTCCGAGGTTTTTTTTTTTTTCTATGTGCTTGCATCAACACGTAAGGACATCAGATAATATTTCTGGTAGTGTCTCACCATTCACAATCAAGCCTATTCATCTTCCAACTATGCTTGCCCTGATACAACTCTGATTGCATGTTACTCCGAGCATTAAGTCTTACCCTAAGATTCAATAATACCCCACCTGGACTTTGACTAGAGGCAGATTAGCCGTTCTTGTGATCGTAATGCCGCGGAATGTATGCACTTCCTTTTTTGTGGAGTTCCTTTTGGAGCCTTGTCAAAGAAATCCAGCCTTGAGTCATTTCACTAGAGACAAACAATGATGACAAACACTGACTCATCTAAATTACTGCAAGAGGATTACAAAAAGATAACGACTAGGAAATAAATTTGTTTTGGAGATGACCACAAAAAATGGGCTACTAGTCAAATAAGACGATCTATTCTTAGCAGAAAAAAATGGGTTGGTCTAGTCATGAGGATTTAAGGTCGGTACACCAGATGTGCCCAAATGTGCCACCAATTTGTGTGTGGCTGCGTGTGATTCTTTCAGAGGTTGCTAAAACAATTTAGTGGATGCAACCATCCAAAGGAAAACCCGGAAAAGCTCCACTTTGGGATTCTTGCATGAGTCAAAGCAATATCTGGAAACGGTTTTATCCCGTGACATGAAAAATATGCGGAATCCAAAATTTCAAACCCAACATAGCTGCATCCACCACACTGGCCACTCTGGTTAGGAGCCTTACGCAGAAATCCAGTCAGGGCTGAAGGCATCTAGATAGCATGACAACAATCCTAACACACTAAGCCCATCCTCGGTAAATCGGAAGCCGTGTGATCTCATTCCCAAATATCTGAAATAACAGTGGCTTCAGTCTGATTGCAGACAAGAGCATGAAAGCAGTTCTGTGGTCATACAGTAGGTGGTTGCAGGAAATGGTTTCTCAGAGGACAACCGTTCATTAATGTTGTGCTTTACTGTTGAGTAAATGTTATGATAATTTCATTTGCGTGATTAATTGCATCTGGACTCCTGGCACCAAAAGAGAACAAGTGGGGCGACGCCTATTGTTTATTAGATGAATGTGAACGATACCGCTGGGTGTTTATCACGAGCGAAGAGGAAACCTTTGAATATGGATGAACTCAGTTTTATAAACATGACGGTAGTACCAGAGCAGGGTGGTAACCTCAATCAATCTACTAAATAAAATAGGAGTACCGTACTTTCCGCACTATAAGGCGCACCTAAAAATCTCCAATTGTCTCAAAAGCCGACAGTGCGCCTTATAATCAGGTGCGCCTTATATATGGACCAATATTTAGCCACGACAGCAGGCGTGTCCAAAGTCTAGCCCACAGGCCAAATGTATATATCTTATATATGGACAAAGTTTCAAAATGGGCCATTCATTGAAGGTGCGCCTTATAATCCGGTGCGCCTTATATATGGACAAAGTTTTAAAATGGGCCATTCATTGAAGGTGCGCCTTATAATCCGGTGCGCCTTATATATGGACAAAGTTTTAAAATGGGCCATTCATTGAAGGTGCGCCTTATAATCCGGTGCGCCTTATAGTGCGGAAAATACGATAAGGAAAAAAATACACAGCTTCAACAGCTGCCAATTAAACACCGCAAAGGGATTTTTTTACCCTGTGATTTGCATCCCTCTATCACTATTGCATTCCAAAGTCAGGAGAAGTGACAATTCCGACTGTAACCGGTTATCTCTTGCTTTTATGTCTTGTGTAATCACTGCTGCCTGCACACACATGTCTGTGTGCGGTACTGTGCTTTGATTATACAGTGAAGCTGCAGGCCTCCGGTCAGGCAAAAGGGCCTGTAGAGCGGGACGACTTTGGGGCTTTCGACAAGCCAACGGAAATCATGAAATCAGCAGAGCAGGGAGACAATGACATGGAGATTAGGGATCAGTTAACCTCTGGGTAGCTGGCTTGTTTGCTCACTGACCGTGACTTCCTGCTTTTTACAAAGGCACACGAGACACAACTTGTTGCGCTATGGGATGTCAACCATTCTCGCCCTGACATCGTAGTTGTATACTTGAGTCAAACGTTAGATCAGTAACATAATCAGTAGCTTTACTACCGCGCCCACCTTCTGTCGTAATAGGTGCAGCCAAGTATCGAGCAGGATCTACGTTGACGCTGGTGGCTAGACAACCGACTCACATCGCAACCTGGGTGATATCATCTGACGGCTGGCAACGATCCTAGGATGTGTTGCGTGTACAGTGAAGAAATACTTTAAAAAAAAAAAAAAAAACATTCCACCAGGAGGCTGTGACAAGCTTGGACTCTGACCTCACCTGGTTTTATTGCTCAAGCAAAGACTTTTAACGGCAACATACTTGGAGGTCAGCAGAGAGAATGGGAGTTGCCACAGGGAAGGACTATCTTGATGCAAAAAGTCCGATTGTGTCACTGAGGAAAATCCCAGATTGCCACAGTTGGTTTAAGAGCCATTGAAGTCTTCTCTGCAGCAGTTGAACAAGCCTCATCATGTCAAGTTTGTCAAGGTTCAGGTATGAGGTAGAACAAAGTTTCATGGCAGATTTGAGTTTGCAAGCCTGGAGTGCAAATATCCAGTATTTGCTCAAGAACATAGGTAAGAACCAATCAATCTTTGATTTATTCTTTGAATGTCAGTTCATGTTTTCAAGAGCTAGATTCCTAATCTTAAAGCTGAATCATTTATGGCTGCATTTACAGATCACTTAAGAGTGTTTCTTGGCCAATCTGCTTTAATGGGCTTCTTTAATTTCAACTTGGCTACGTTGAGTGTTTCCTGGACAAAACCTCATAGCTGAGTCTCTTCCTTGGCCAAACTGACATATTGGGATAGGAATGTTGCTCTGTCCGTGCGCTTCGATCTCCTGCTGCTACTAAAGTGTCGATAAAAGCTTTACGGGGCAACAAAACCTGTTTGCTGTAGTGGCTTACAAATTTACAAAGTGAGTGTTTCAAGTCACGAACACAGCTCTAATGTGGGCAAAGCTGTTTGGGAGACCGTAAAATCACAGACCCTGACACAATTGTCTAATCTACACGCCAGCATTGGTCCACTCAATTTGGTTTTACTTAATGCAATAATTATAAGTCACGAAAACCTGAAAGGCTTTTCGTTTTCTTTCAACATTTTATTATTTCATGTATGACTGTTTGATTTCTACCAACCCACTGTTTTTTTTTTGGGTTTTTTTAATATAGCCTTGAACAATTCTGAACTCGGTTCAAATTACTCATGAAGAAAATGTTTTTATGATTCGAGTTCCAAGCTTTTTATTACGTAAACACTGAATACAACTACGAACTCCACAAACATGCAAGATTCTAATTTGGGTAGGAACTTTTACTGGAAGTCTTAGGTTGCCAAAACAGACTTTCGCTGAAAGATACACAACAGACCTCACCTGCTTTAAAGGGAAAAGTGGATTAAATATTGGAATATTAAAACTTCAAAGCAAACTTGAGAATATAACAAGCACAAATGTTAACTAACACAAATGTTTACGTTATGTCAAATATTTGAGATACTAATTATTATATTGGAACTATGACAATTTATTAATTTTTTTGTTTTTGTTTTTCTTGCAGATGCCTATGATGTTTCCAAATTGTCAAATTCCAAGTGTTGACTGTTGAACGAAGGACATACCAAAGGGTTCTGCGACTTAATAGGACATTACAAAAAACTGTTCATTCCGCATTAAAGACTGCCAAGATGCCACTTCGAGCATCCTTGCACAGAAAACCAACCTCTGGCCGTTGGTCAAGCAGACACTCAAAACGCAGAGAGGTTCTTTCTGTCAACATGATCAGTTTACCTCTTGCTGATTTCCGCCATATTTCACATATTGGAACAAACGCCCAGAGAGACAGCTTTGGAGACCTTTCCTTCCTAAAAGTGGGCCACAGTATGCTTCTACAAAGCTCCTTAAGTGAGCAAAATCTCTTCTTGGCCTGCTCGCCGCCACCAAAGCCACCTCGTCTGAATATGGAGGCGGAGGGCTCGGAGAGCTCCGACTGGCCTGTGGACCTTCGGGAGAATTCCAACCAGAAGAGGAAGAAATGCATCTCTATGCCACTACTGGACAGCGAGGAAGGTGAGGGCGAATTGGCGAGCAGCCACGAAAAAAGAACCAACGTTGCAACCAATCAGTTTTGTAGCGCTGGATGGAACAACTTGAGTGCAGACATAAATGGAGACTCCTCGGTGGTCGGTGACAAAATTGAAGGAAAACAGAAAGAGGAGGACAATGGCTTTTCTTTTAGCCTCGACCTGGGTCCTTCTATTTTGGACGATGTCCTGCAGGTGATGGATAAACTTCAACAGTGAACGAAATGGGACGCGGAACAAAGAGGAATGCCATAACTCTTGGGAGAACCATGTTAAGAACCAAGAGATACATTTGCTGACTCAATCAAAGGTAGACCAACCCCCATCTCTTATTCCATTGCCTGTGGTGGCAGGTTTCGCTGCAGCCCAAGCCAGGCCACAGGTCCAAGACCTCAGAGACGAGAAAAAAAAAAACCCTGAGCGGGCTGTTTTCTTAGCTGCAAACTGAGTCCCATACTTTGGTGAATGGCACACGAGAGAGAAAGTGATACTTCCACACATGCGGGGGGTGTCGAGGGAAGAGAACCAGAGACATCCATTACAGCTGTAAAAGTCTTGATGAGGAATTAAACACAACCTTCTGACCAAACAAACCTCTGACATGAAAACTATATCACACACTCTTGCCCACATGAAAAAAGGTACATACAAATGTGGGCTCATATGGGATAAAGAAGAGAAGCTACATCTCCAGTCAGTCATCCTTCATTGCAGATAGAAAGATGGTAGTGTCAATTTGTGGGGTAAATCCAAAATATGCCACATACCAAAGTGCCACACAAGTCAAAGCCAAAATATGCCACATACCAAAGTGCCACATGGGTCATGCGTGAACCACAAGCGTCCCATTGCTAAAAAAGAGAATTTGAATTTTTTGCATGTCCGACGGAAACGGCAATGTTGTGGGCATGTCTGCACTGTATCGGTTGGGATTGCTCCTATTTTAAAGTGAGTTTCATTGTCCCTGATTGTTTTTATATTTGAAATCAGAAAAACATATTGCGAAATAAAACATGTGCTGTTTTGTATTTTGGAGACGTAAAGAAATGTATGTTTAAAATTCCTAAACAAATGGTTTTGTGGCCAAAACTACTTTTTGTCAACACACAAAAAGGATGACAAGACATTACTCTAGATTTTTAAAGAAAAATATATTGTGACGAAATTAGTCTTGGTTTGCCATAATTAAGGAAATTAAGAAAAATGAATAAATTATTTTCACTATTTAAAAAACAGAAGTCTATTTTAAGGAAAAAGCATGTTGAGCAGTGGTCAATGAAGGTACTGCAGGCAATTTGCATGAAATGGTATGGACATAATACCCTGTCTAATACAACAGTGCTTTATTCAAAGTAAGTTTGTCGGAGAAATGATGAAAAGCTATATTTGAAAAGGTAAACCTAATAAATTCTGGTATTTTACGTGAAGTCATTTGTGGGGGTAAAATGTGACAAATCACAAACTACATGACTAACTCAAGAAGGGGTTGACGGGAGGCTTCAATATGTAAAGTGCAATGATATGGCCTGCACAGCATAAATCTCAATCACATCTGCTTTTGCTTCTCTCCATCCAAACATGTAAACTTGCTGTCACACAGAATACAAAAAACGCCGTCATCTGAGTATGGCTCTTATGATTTATGCATTTTGTCAGGGATGAAATAAACACTGAAAATATTGTTTTGGCAAATGAGAAATGTGTCCTTCTAATGTCCCAGCACAACTTGATGCTACTGAAATATATTGCAGGTTTCGTACACACACACACACATGGCCATCTTGCGAAATTGATATTGTTTGGGCTGTCTGTCAAGTCATTTCAGAAAATGTTATCAGGTTAAAGTTGGGTTGGGACCAAAACAACCCAAAGCAGATATTCAGAACAGGCAATCATTTTTGACATCTTGACAAGAATAAAAAAAAAAAATCACACCACACCTTTCCAAAACAAATAAAAATGCTAACGTCTCTTTTTCTTCATCGGTACATTTCGCTTTAATCAAAACCAATACATCCTTCCTATAAACTAGAACGTCAGATTGTTTGAGCCCCCAAATGCATAATAACAATATGAAATGTTTTCTCATGTGAATTTAGTCAGAGATTGAATAAAAGGTTAAGGTTACATTCACAATGCAATGGTTTTCCCAGTTTTCCAAAGTGTCACATTTAGTGTTGACACAGTGGTGCGTCATCCTATGGAAAGGTTTATTTTTTAAATTCTTATCTTAACCTCCAGGATCCCTCGCCGTTCCTTGGCCAACAGCAGAACCCAGAGTGTTTTTTTTTAGCCTTTGGTCTTGTTTGAATCCATCTCATTGTGTTGTACTAGCCTCGATCGACAACTGACGCTACAATATGCTATGACCTGTCCTGAAAGAAAATTCTGATTCGGCATTCATTTATAATTTGCATCTCTATTCGAGTCATCACTGATTTTTGCGCGCACAGAACAAATTGATGGATAACCACTGTTGAAATGAGAAGTCAAGAAAAAATGTTACTGTACAAACAGTTTTGGTAACAAATGCATGCAGCATATTTGATGGCTTACATCAAGTTTATTTCCATGAGACTTTTAGACCTATCCAGAGTGAAAGTAGTAACAAACTGATGAGCTAGAAAAACAATCCCAGAGGGGAAGATCAGCTGCATCTGGTTTGTGTCATGACAAGTCAGCAATGCTGCTTCGGGATGAATCAAGCAGGGACATGCACAAGCATAAATCCTTTATGATGGATGTATTGCAGGGGACAATAAATACTTAAAATGGTAAAGTTATGGAGGAGTTGGGAGATATGGTAAGATATTATCTGTACTGTATTACAATTGTAAGGCCATGTTATCAATTTGATTATCTCTGAAGATATGGACATTACATTTGTTATCGAAAGGATTTGGCAATCCCGGATGATTTCTGCAAATAATTTCTACAAATAATCCCAAAAGTTCACGCAACCACTGTGAATACTAAGAAAGGTACATTAATGAAAAATCACTTAGTGGATAGAATGGCTGAACTATGAATGCAGAAACAGTTGATGAACTTCTGGATAAGTTCACCTGGAAAATCTCAAATGTCCTGGACCATTTTATGCCAACCAAAAACACCTTGAAGGTGCACTACAAGCATTTGAAATCAAAATGCAGGAAAATAAAGAGCAAAACTCCAGCTTTACGTTCACCCACTCTTTTAGGCCTCATTTTTGAATGTGTGTGCATGTGTCTGCTCCCCGTAGAGAACATTACATTTGGACTGGAAGCTCTTCCTCACAAGAGCCTCTTCCTTGTGTGTTTGCAGCTGGCTGATGTGAAGAGGTGATATCGGGATAAATAACAAGAGAGGGATCTAATTGTTTGATTTTAGATAATATCCAATGAGATGGGTCCTCTAAGGTTTTAGCCACCGACCTTAAACCAGATGTGGATCAACATTATGTCATGTGTGGCCTCCTTACACTTCCCAGAGAAGACTAATTTGAAAATCCCCCAACAACTGTGTCCTTTTCAGTCTCAGGTGCAGAGTTAAATCGATGAAGCAATCGTCTTTGGATATCAGTAAGGCTAACTAGGTTACTGTAATAACATTTCAAAAGATTAGCGTGACAATTCCCAGTGCAAAGCCTAAATCTCCCTTAGCGAGGGGACTTGAGGGGGTGAATCAGAGTTGTTCTCTGGAGACTCGGAGAGGTGATGGGGTAATTTAAGTTGGTGATTGACTTGATACAGCGGTTTGGTAAATGCAGGCACAAAAAATAGCTAAATTATGGACTACCCAGTGGCAATACATTTCAAGGTGATCAAGATGTGCATATTAAATTTGTGCATTACCTTCCTTCCGCAATTCATGTTTATATTTAATTCAGTATCAGATATTTGAAGCCCCTTTTTTGCCCTAACACCAAAAAATAAAAAAAATAAAAATCTATGTACCGTATTTTCCGGACTATAAAGCGCACCGGACCATAAGGCGCACCGGACTATAAGGCGCACCATTAATGCATCATGTTTTTAATCCAAATCAAATCATTCTTCATTTTATCTTTTTTATTTCAACGTCAGATGCAACAAATTACTTTATAATCACAAAATAATGATCCATAGTCTTTTTGATTCATAGTCTTCAGCGGGCCACTTATGATTGATTTCATGACACAATGCTTCGGGCCAGTTTAAATTTAGGAATTTGGTCCATATATAAGGCGCACCGGACAATAAGGCGCACTGTCAGCTTTTGAGAAAATGTTAGGTTTTTAGGTGCGCCTTATAGTCCGGAAAATACGGTACATGGAGTCGGAAAAGACATAATTATGTCTTTAGGAGGGAAGGGTTTCAACTTCAGGAGTGTTTAGTGACATGTGCTAGCTTAACATTATAGCACGGTGCGCCGTCTGGGTCATGTGAAGAACAACATGACTGGGGCCCTGCAGGTCAGTACCACTAATGAGCAGCGGACCGAGAGGCTTGGAGCCAGCACCGGCTCACACTCTCTCCTCTTCAAAGCAAATAAACTGAAGATCATTTGACTAAACAAATGGTTCAAAGTCAGGCAATAGTAGCAAAAGCCTGGCTGCACTCTTTGCACCAATGATACGCAATAAAACCGCTGAAGGTTTACATACCTCTCTTTTGTGGGAAAGTGTTTAGAAAACGGTATTTTTATTGCGAGCAGTCCCGTGAGAAGGTATTTCTAATAAAAAGCTGGTGTATATTCTGAAAGGCGGATAGATTTCCAACATTTTTAGGTTCGCGTAGATCTGTACCTGTGTTAACTGAGATGCAGGATCAACTTCTGGCTGGCCTTCGAGCCAAGATATCTTCAATGGATTTCCACTCAGGCCACTTTCATTCTTTACCGCCAGCTCCTAAGGATAAAAGTTTGTGATTATGCATTAGATATTATAATTAACAAATAAAACAAGGGTCGTTAGAACATGAGTTGGGTACTTACAGCTGCCCGCACAGTTGCAAATTCAACAACAGCGCTTCCTTTCTTCTTACTTGATACCATCACATTCAAAACTTCTCCATACTACAGGTGAAAAATGAGGGGGGCGGGGTCAAACGGGGGAAGAGATGACCATGAAAATTAGAGGCTCATTTCAAAATCATATGAAATACAACAGAATGTTGAAATAAAAAGCTGAGCTTCATTTTGGACTTGGTGGCTGAACATACAAATGTAAAGGACCGAGTCAGCCAGGCAAAGAATAGAAATTGTAATTTCATCAGGTCAGAATAATATCAAACACAAAAGCACCTCCACTGATCTGATTTGAGCCAATAACACAGGCCAGAAGTCATCCTTTTAGACTGCAATTCTACCAAACAAAACAGAGCTCCAATGTTAATATTTTTTTAAAATATTACTCTTTAGCAGACTCTCAAACAACGAGGATATATATTATTCAAAACGCCACGAGGACACTCCACATTCCATACTTGTTTTCCCACACCGCGGTGGCTATTTCTCTTACTCAAACCATTAACTGTCACTCATTACAGCTTGCCATGTCAAACAAAGATGTTTTTTTCTTCCCCCCAAAAAGCTTCATTTCCCACAGTCTTAACCCTAACAGCCATCCCACCTAGGCTCCTCTCAAATGCGTGCGTGCTAGGGAGAAATTCAAACGCCTTTTTTCCACACAGCTTGACGTCAGTGACACTTGCCCTATCCTCATTTGAGGCCGCCTTGCAATACTCATGATTGAAGTATAAGGTGGTGCCTGGGTTGCATGAGAAGAGCACATTTCCTCATGCCTCCCTTGGTATTGCTTAATCACCTGGTGAGAGGGGCACAAACAATGGCGTGCACGCCTTTAAAAGGGCACTGCAACATTGCCCTCAGCACTTTCACCATAACAAAACTTAATGGGCCTTGTTTAAGAGGAAGGGGGGGAAAAAAATTTGAACTATCCGCAATTCTCAAGTCATGCGGGCCTCATATGCAGGTTTGATAACTTGGAGCACTGCATTAAAAGTAGGGTTTAAAAAATATATTTTTCCTGCAATGTTTTATGCAAACAATCTCGTCATAGTAAAGGGCATAAATGTGATTTGTAACAATTATTTCCAATGTCCTTTCAAAGAGTTCACTTTTCATAAGCAACCCTTTGTCATCTGTCATTACCTTTTGTAGAAGTTTAAGAATGAAATCTTGAGAGTAGCCACCATTTGTACTGTCCTCCTTTATACACTTCCACTTCAACTGAAAAGAAAACAGAAGTTAGTGAGAATGATACCTTGGAAGAAAAAAAAAATCATGAAATCAAGAGGTGCAGGGAGTAGATCCATGTTATCATGACAGACTTCTTAAAAGCTTGATGTTTAGCTGAAAATTTTGGGAGAGCCATATTTTTAACTCAGCCTTGATTCCCACTATGTTACATGATGTTGCTTTAGAGAATACTGGCCAAGCCTTCTTTGCAACGCCCGCAAAAAAGCTTTTGCCGTAGCCACGATATTCATGAGTTCCTTTGCTGCTAAAAGCAGATCTTGCGCAATCAATCACAGAGTTACGGCCCAGCAAACATCACAAAATAAAGCTTTATTATTAATGGCAAGCACAAAGTGTTTATTCAGCTCCAGCTCTGTTAGCTGTCAAAGAAAAGGCTGAATTTCTGGGAATGTGAATGTTTATGCAGTTACGTTTACAAAAAAATAATGGTAAAAGTGAAATGTTGAGGATTTGCTTGATGTGATGCCTAAGGTTGCGTCTCACGATACTCTCCATTCAAATTAAATTAATGATTATGATACAACTGAATGAAAGTGGTTAACACCGAATTATCAAAAGGGAAAAACAAAAGATTTTTAATTTCAAAGTGTTGTCAAGGATGAGAAGCCTTTCCAACACAAACTTAATTTAATGTACTAATAATTCAAGTCCATGAACACGGGCCCTGACATCGTCCGCCATGGGGGTTGTAGTTTGTTATTCTAACTGAGCACAAAAATGTAAGGGAATTCCCTCCTGCACTGGACAGCTATCAATTTTTAAAAGCAGATTTAAAAACATTAGCTAACATCCCCAGTGTCTGTTAATATTTCAGGCCATAAATAAAAAGAGCTATATAACGAGCCGTACTTTAGTAGGCGATTTCAAATGTCTGCTAACATCAACGGATAACTGAAATTACAACTCGATTATGAGTGTACCTTCAATTTAGGGGTGACTTTGCTCTTAGAACATCTTCCCGATGCAGAGTCTGGAAGGGAGAAAAAAAAACAGAGGGCGTTAAGTTGAAGAAGTTAAAAGATAAAAAAAAGATATATACTTTTGTTCAGGCAGCCACAGAACGAATGCATATGGATAACCATTGTCACATAAAGAAAGCCACAGAATTATGATCTATGAGAGAGCGAGAGAGAGAGAGAGAGAGAGAGAGAGAGAGACGACTTTGGGGGGCCCGACTGCAAGTTAAAGATGTGCTGACTTTGCATGAGTAATTGCACAACCACAAAAAGAGGCCTAATTTCAGGCCAACACTCCCACTTTCTTTTACCTTCACGCACATCTATACAATTGATTTATGACCCCCCCCCCCTCCATGTCTCCAAAATGGGAACACAGGAGATTTTGTGCAAAAATATGCTCACGAGGTCAAGTTTGAGTTGCGTGCGTGCGTGCGTATGTGCTTGATGTTTGACATTCCTATATAAACATGCCAAAATGTCTACCTGCCAAGAAAATAAGACTCGTCAATTCCAAAGTGTTATAACACATAGCCACATATCTAGTTATTGTTTTTGTGTGACTAATATCTGGTAAAAACCTGCGTGCCTGTTGACAGCTCTGCTGATAGTTTGATTCACTCAAATAATAAGAAAAAAGATTTTGTTTTACATTTCATGATGTTTCGTTTACATTGGAAACTATCACAATGGATGAGATTGTAAATAAAAAAATGGAAGTACTTCTGTGACTGTAGTTTCCCGTGTTCTGCTGTTCTTCTCGTTCTCTTTGGATCTGCTCTCTGATGAGCCTCTGTTCTTCCTCAAGCTGTCTGGATCCCTCCTCCCTCAAACGAGTAATCTGGTGGGGAAAAAAAGACATACAATACAAAGATGTAATAACTTTGAAGACTGGGAAAATATGAATCTTGGCATTTCGTTGAACAACAATTAATCTCTGTCAATACCACATTCATAAAGTAAAAAAAATAATAAATCAGTTACAGAAGATGACGTTTACACAAAATTCCTGCATTCATTATTAAAAATGATACATTTTAACCAAGACTGAGTAAAAGATGCAAATCTTGGGCCTTGATTGAAAATAGGACAATGCCCCCTACTGGTGGGTTTCTCTCCACCAAGGCATGAGGCCATAGAACGTGATGCTATGCTATGACTCAACCTGGAAGCATGCACGCTATTTTCATTTATCATTGCATTTTGGAATTAAGTGTGGCGAGTCATGCAATATCACCTCAAGGGTTTACACATAATTATGCTATGCGATGAAAAGATGGAGCATCTGTTTACAGCCCCAACCTTGGCAAGTTTTCAGCTCAATAAGAATCAAGAAATTGAACAGAATGAAAACTATTCAAGTAAGCTCCTGAGTGATTTTTTTTTTAAATGCAGAGGACTGGAACATATCCTTAACTTGAAGCGGTCATCGTCTCTCTCACCTCTTCTTCAAGTGTCCTTGTAATTTGCACTTCGTCTTGGGTCTGGAGTTCTGCTTGTCGCTCTCTTGCCTCAAGGTCTGTGAAGCGCAGAGGTAAAGTAAGTCAGCCGTCTACCCATATATAAAATCTGTAAATCTCAACTTTACATTCATTTTTTGATGTGAAACCAAAAGAAAGCAATTAATCGCTCCTTTGGAGTGTCATATGACACTTTAAAAAAAATAAAATAATAATAATGCTGTGATGAATAACAACACAAACCAGTTGCAATTGAACTCATCAACAGGGAACCTACCAAGCTTAATCTTCTTTCTCTTGTCATCAAGTTTGCGGTTCCGTTCTTCCGCTTGTTTTTTGGCAGCACAAATCTTATCGTAGGCGGCCTGAAAACATCATCGTGAATGTTACGATAAATGATTTTTTTGCATATCGCAAGGGCCTACAGGAAGGAGAGGGGGCGAGGTCCTACCTTGGCAGCAGCATCGGTCAGCACCTCCAGAGCCTGAGACAATTGGTGAAAGAGCTCCGCTGGAGCAAAGCACAGAGAAAAGCAAAAACAAAAACATTGAAACTGAATCCCACATGATGTGTTTCTTTCATAAAACTCAAACTGCTCAATTTGCATTTTTGATGCATGGCGCTTGATGACGAGTGCCAAGACAGTCACATTATCTCCAGTGACAAGCCTGTAACACTGCACCAGCTCCAATGTCTTTGATTAGCGCGCCGAGAGGGGCCAACGCTGCAATCATCGCTACCACGCAATGTTCCCCACCGCCTCAGTTGTCATCCGACACACACACACACAAAAGCATACAAAAAGACCACAAGTACTCCCTATCATGCAACTCTACTGCACTATACCAGCCAAACTTAATCATTCTCTTATGGGAAGCCTGGCAGGCCAGTATGGTTACTCCCAGTTGGGATTGGCAAATTTGAACTAACAGAAGGCTATGGAGATCATACTGCCAGCAGAGGTCAGGTTACCTAAACGTAACAAGCGACAATGAAATCCGACTGAGAGGTAGTTCGAGCTGTCAGGAAAAAAAAAAAAAAAAACGTGACCCTTTGACGCAACCTTCCCATCTCGTGCGATTGGGACAAAGTCTGTCCATGTGTGGGTTCAAATGTTGGGGCCCTCCAAACCGCTTCTTTTCCATTTCTGGGAAACCGACCCCCTGCTTTTACATTATCCATCTCAACCCCCAAGCCCACCAATTTCCCTCTTTCTCCCGCATGACATAATCAAGAATTATCTGAGCCGTCCAAAAGCCACATAAACCTCACATGAAACACTGGCTCGTCTTTTTTTCCAAGGTGCCTTTTTCACCGCCTGACAAAAAAAAGGTATACACAGATTTCCTTGCGTGATTATACTGGTTAGCGAGCGCCTGTAAAACGATCCAAGAAAGCAAAAAAAAAAAAAAAAAACGTATGTAATATGAGTGGGTCCATCGACAACTAAATAGATCTTAAATTGATTTTTACGGATATTGAACATTTAAACTTACCTGCTTTTGGATTGTCGGGGTTCTTGTCCGGATGGCATTTCAAAGCTTTCTGTCGATAGGCTTTTTTGATCTAAGTGAAGACAAGACACAAAAAAAAAAGTACAGTATGTACGTCACAGTTGGACATGTTCAACAGAACACAAAAAAAAAAACCACGACACTTTGGCAGAGGTTTAAGCAAAAGTAAAAATAAAATTCTATCTTTCCCAATTGTCTGTGTTTAACTTAAAATCAAGGTCTGTTTTCTTTGGATGAAATCAACACCTGAGCGGATTCTGTTTTATGTCATTCTGACACATTCGTGGAAAGGAACTTGGGCGGCACATGCTACAGTAAACTACCCATGAAAGTTTGGGTTTGTAATATACATCTGAAAATCTAATCCATGTAAGAACACGTTTTAGGATCAGTTGGTTATATAAAGCATTCTTATCCATCTTGGAATTAGTTCTCAATAAAAGAAGCGAGTAGGCGATGAGACACTCTGGAGCTGCCTGTATAAAAATATGTCATTTGTTTTTCTTTGCACAAGTTATAATTATACTCAGGCAGCTTTGTCTCTGTTCTGCATTATGTTCCGATAGCTCCTTTCAGCATAAATCAGTCTCCTGCCAATTCGTTACAGGTCAAATGAAGCACCTCTCATTAGTCATTTGCAACAAGTACCTTGGCCCACTGGCATGAACGTGATGCTTTTCTTCTCGTGCTGACTTTACTTGGGGGCGTGTGGTAAGAACCACAAATCTAGTCTTCTCACTCCATTTTGTTTCATGTACACTTCAAACAATAAACAGCTCAAGGAGAGACCAGTCATCATTAGGAAGCCTTTCGCCTTGGTGCTTGGCAAAGGCTTTATACGGCTTCAAATTGACACGCAAAGCTGGGGAAAGGTGCCATACACACGCTTAGCGTTGCTCGAAGCCTACTTTCTCTCTTTTTGCCTCTTTCTGCCTTTTCTTCCCTTTTTTCTGTTGTAAAATTTCAAATTGGAACATTGTAATTCATTGACATTCAAGCAATGAAGAAGTGAGCAGATTTTTTAAATCACTCATTAAATGATTGAAAAGCTTCATTTTTTTGGTATTTTTGATCACATTAAAACAATTTTGAGAACAAGAAAGAAACATTGAGGAAAAGGATGATGATGATGTGAAATTTTATACAGTACACTTTTTTTTAAGTTAAAAAGTGCAGATTTCCAAATTCCAACTCTATTTATTACGTTTGTCATCTGCAGCACGTAGACAAGATAAACAACATGTCCATTGAAATGCTGTAAAGTCAGCAGATGTTGAACAATGTTGATGTTTAACAATGTTAGGACAAGCTGAGCAGTTTGACTACTTGACTCTCATCACTATTGTTGTCTGGCAGGGAGCAGCTACGTTGCACATCATCATCATTGACTCACATCACAATTCAACAAAAAAGATTTTCCTGTGTCATTTTGGGCTATTTGAAATTCCGTTGAACTTTAGTTGGAAGGCCAGCAAATGTTAAAGCAGACTACACGAGTCGGACTTGGTGAGAAAAATGTCTGCTATGCCCCGAAACCAGAAAGAAATAAAGACACAAAAGGGGAAAAATACTCCTAAAGAGACAATACAATACTAATAATCCAAATGTATATAGTCTGTTTATGCCATTGACAACTCTCATGGCTGCTTTTGTATTCATAGGCAGGCTGACAACTGACACGACTAAGAGGAACAAGATGAATAACTTGGTTTTTGCGGGAGGAATAGTTGGGTTTCTTGAAACAAAAACAGTAGGGGACTCGGAAGACAGCAAGGAGAAAGTGTCATTGTCAGTTATAATCACCATGCAAACAAGTCATAAAACACGAGTCGTGGCTTTATGTAGTATCTAATAAATAAGTCTGCTGTGTTCTTAATTCAAGTACAGTATATGTCAATATCATGGCGATATCACCAAATTTCTTATTTGGGTCAGGACCACACTTTTTTTTTTCAGGAAAACTCTGCTTTAAATCAATTGCGGCCTCTAATATTTTTGTAGCACCGCTTAAGTTTTTTTATGAGTACATCTGCTGCTCGGGGAAAACTAAACATCAATTATATGTGCTGAAAATGGGCTGTGGAGGAGGTGTACATAAGGAGGAAGAATATAAAGTATGTTATAATCAAGGCTTCTATAAAACAGGCTCAAGTGCGTCTATTGCAAATAATAAGTTATGTCAGATGCTCTTAGTTTGCAAATGCATCTTCTGAGCATGTAGCCTGTCTGTCAACTGCAACACAACAGGTATTGCTATATTTAAAACACACCACAGATATGGTGATTATAAAAAGGGTGGCAGGTATGTAGCGGCTCCCATATAACATGAGTTTGAATGTGGCTGGTAGATTCTAAACCGCTCCAACTCCAATTATAAAAAGGTGTGCACACTTTTGCAACCACGTGATCTCAATTATTTATCTTTCACACACCCTCTCAAAAAGCTACTTTTTTTTAAATTGGCCAATATAAGACATAGAGCACATTATTTGTGGTAGATGTTTTATAATTTATCTTGGTCATATTTTTTGTACCACCAAAACCTGGCATTTAAACAGGATGTGTAATCTTTTAGCGACTACTGAGTATTGCGTGGCGTCTTGCCTATTGACTTTGTCTCACCAAGTAATCAGTGAAAGGTTAAATCTTCCTTGAGGTCATTGAGATCTAATGTTTTTCTTATATACGTGCACACAAAGTATAATATGCACATATGTGCACCCCACTATTATAATAACACTAGCCAATCATAAAGTCAAACATGCCAGCTACCGCAGCATTCATCGGAAGTGACAACAAAATGGAAGCAGAAGATGAAGAATGCAAATCTCATATGTCGATGCCATGGCAAAGTCCACAGAAATGTGATCTGAGATGAGCCGCTTCCCTTCTTTGTGATAAACAACATAACAGCAGTGATCCAAATCACTGCCCATCAGCTGACATCTGTCTTCATCAAAGCCCCCCACAGGCTAAATGTACAGGCCACAAAAATGTCCCATCACATCACAGCAATCAACAGACCTCACAGAAGCAGTCTACTGTGTTTTAGAATCTTATTTCTGGCGCCGAAACCACCACTAAGTTCTTGCAGCATTATCCTCTGTAAAAGACAGAACTTTTTTCCCAATTAAGTAATTGACTGTATTCTGGCAGCATTGTTGATTTGCCATATTGCTTGTGGATTTTAGATTTTGGATGCATGGATGGAAGGTGATCACCAAGGAGCTGACTATATAATGATCAGCCGCTTTGCAATGTAAAATAGAATGAAGAGAAAAATGGACCCAAGTTATCTGAGACGAAGGCAATTAGTATCATTTAATTAGTACACAGTGGAGAATGATGTCCACATATTTGCACTGATATTCATATTCATGCATGGAGCTAACTTCAGGGTAAAATTGAAGATCACGTCAATCATGTTTTCTCCCTTTCGAGTCATTTTTGTGAACCACGAAAACTGGTGCAGCGTCTCCACCTAGCGGCCTTTTGAATCAACTACACGCGATACAGACAGCGTTTGGTGTAATATTTTGGGGTCGTATTGCTCTTAAAACCTCACCTTCTTTCTTGATTATTCTTTATAAACAATTGTTAACACGGCGGAAAAACAACATATATGTCAGAGAACGCTAAAAACATGTTGATGCTCCATGATTTGCTGCTTATAGACATCAGATATGCTATGCTGATTTTTTCTTTATTCACGTAAAATTTTCCAAGTTGATAGGTAAATAAATACTCTGCAAATAATACGTCATCGTTATTTGTACACATGGACCACCTTAGTAAATCGTATCCACCGGTAAGCTCGTTTACGTACCTCTTTTGACGTAGCAGTGTTTTTAATCTCAAGCAAACCATAAAGGTCCAGCTGCAGAATATCCTTTGCCTTTGCAGACATTTCTTCTCACCGTAAGTTTCTAATGTTACTAATGCCGCAAAATTCAAGAAAAGCTGTGAAAACAACGTCCGCTTGCACAAATGTTAATAGTTGTAGTCGGCGCTTTGTAATGACGCAATGCCCGGCGCATATCATTCTGGGAAATGTTGTTTTTTATGTGCTTCTTCGCTTCAAGCGCCGTTGAGTTGCATAATTCATAAAAACGAGAAAATGAGACATGCAAACTCCACTCTAACCCAGCTTTCCCTTACATAAATCTGTAAGGCGTTAATACTTACTCCTAGACCCGTGTAAATAAAAATTATATAAATACAATCACGCATATACTGCCAAAGTAATATTCTTTATTGTACAGCAGATTAGTCTGAAATCACGAGATATCAAGAACAAAAAAAATCACAATAATTTTAATCAGGGGTTTAATACGAGTGAAAATCGGCTTTTGTTCTTCTGCAATTCTGTGGAACTGTGATCATTCCACTTAATGGCCAAGCCAATCCATTATTGCAACATTTCCTGTAAGCAGCAGGATCTGCCCTGATCTGAATCAGCAAACATGCCCTGACTTGGGTTGGACAAACATGTCTGTTCTAAAATCTACTTGGCAAATGAAATGTTATGAAGAATCTCATGCATTTACCGAATAAAGTCAAATGTCTCACACTGCCTTTTTTAAAGATTGACATAATTTGTGATCACCTGCATCCATCATCAATATACTGTATCCTATTATTAGTGAGACAAAAGACACTCTTAGAATAAAATGATTTGGTCTGCATGCATTTTTGTTTATTTAAGTCCCACGTTTACACAAGGTGGAACAGTTGTCTCAGCTTAAAAGAAATGTTAACTTAACAGTGTTTGCAGATACAAAATAAAATTATGCATAGAGCTGAATTGCCGCAATCATTTGTTTACTCTTGTGTTTTATCAGTGCTTTCTAATAATGGCCCCTTGTTCCTCCAGATGGACAAACTGTCACTGTGATAACACTGTAGGCTCCAGTTACACAATAAAACAATTATTTTCCTTGCAGGGAAAGCATCTTCAATGTAGAGCATCTTCAATCATAGTTTTCTGTTATTGTGGACCACTGAAAATTATCAATATATTTTTTATGTTCTGCTAATACATTTGTATTTTGCCTTATTTTAAAATCTTTCATCAATAACTAGGACTGGGATGGGCAATTTAAATGCTGGAAGGGGCCACAATTTTTCACAAGTCCTACCAGGGGTAAATATGGACATAGTATTTGCATACATGCAAAATACATGTTTTAATACATTTCATCTTGGATCAAATATTTTTCAATGCATGCAAAAAATCTACTATACTAAAAAAAAAAAAAAGGTTTGAAGCAAACAAAAAATAACCACATACTGTATTTTTGTTTTCAAAGTAAATGTCTTGCATAAAAAATAGCATTCAAGCATGGTTCAAAACTCCTGCACAAGAAAATAACTTTAAATGCAATTAATCAAGGTGCCACTCAGATTTCAATGAGGACAATCGCTTCCGAAAACTAGTGATTGACAGATTACAATTAAATGCATGGTTCTTTATAGTTGTTTTGTTTGTGCAATGTGCAAAACCACAGTCTTGATCACACTCCCACTTTTAACGATAACTTTCCCACTTCATTGCAGCTTGCTTATCTTCATTGTTGTCAGTGGGGAAATGCAAACATACTGGCTTGGCATGATCCCTTGGGCCGTGGCAGGCTTGATTTAAATTACGAAACATCTTGGCTATTTTTCTTCAGACAAGATCGGTCTAGACCAGGGGTTTACGCAGAATGCTGAGCGAGGCCAAGATAAAAATCAGCGTTTTGTAGATTACAAAAGTCTGTGACTAACCATCAAATTGTTTCGTTTTTGAGGAATGAGTCAAATGGTCTGCACGAGTTCGACTCCAGCCTCCGGGATGGAGATTAGTGTGAGGGAGGAGGGCGCACTACTGACGGCTGCGGACAGCTTCAGCAACCGCAAGAAAATCAAAAATTGCATTGGTGGGGAACTACTTCAAAATAATACGGCGCCTGCAAAACTGCGCTTTAAGATCTTTGTTGTCGCAGTCATTTTGTTATTGTGTGTTTTTGGAATTCTGCACGCTCCGCAGGACGTGGCTGAAGACAGCACAGTGCTAACAATAAAGTGTGACGTTTAATCCGTTCGTTATCTTGCATACCTAGTTTTAGCATCGTACTACTTATTCCCAAGCAGGCTTTATCAAGGCAGCGAACCCATATTGTGCGGTTTAATCACGTTTATTCGCCAGTAATGCAGGAGACGTCGTCAAAGCTTTATTGCGAAAGGCACGAGCGGATATCGGAGCCTCGCGTTTACTTCTACGTTGACGTCACTCTTTTAAACAAGTGAGCGAGAGAGAGCGCAGGGCCGTGACGATTAAAAGGCACACAAACGCGCATACACACACCCACTCGGGTCGACCTGCCACTGCCTTAATGCCTTAATTTGTGGAGATCCATGCTTCTTCTTTGACGATGTAAACCGGAATGTGTTTGACATCTGGTGCCTCTCCCATCTGAACACACACAAGGACGCGATCACTCCAAGTGTATTTATAGAAGAAAACCAGGTAAGACATCATTGCGCATCTTCAATTATGCAACAGAAGATGTCATGTAAAATCGTTGCTGTGTAAGATACGGGACAACAGTCCAAGTCCTCTTCAAAGGCGCACCCCAAAGTCCGGCTTTGTGTTGCCTGGCTTTAATCCAGCATGTTGCAGTCACTAATGCAGACAAAGTCGCTCATTTGGTTAGGAATTGTGTGACCGATGGCCGTATTGGATTGGACTGTTTACCCTTAAACTGGTTTGGAAAGGAGGAAGGCTGCCAGGAATGGAAAAACGTGTCAAGTTGCCAAAGTACACTTTTATCTGGATCACGTTTTGTTTGCATAGATTTCTTGTGTGTATAAAGGTTAATTCGGTTTTAATTATGTGTTAACAAACCTTGTTCACTTTTAATAAAGTGAACTATTTTAATATGACGTAGCACAAAGAGCTCTTGCATGCACGTTGCTGCCAAAAATAGGAGAGATGGGAAGGGAAGGTATCATTTTAATAAGATCCAGATGTTTTTAACTCTGCGACGTGAGTTTTTAAACCCTGCATGAAACGTGAATATTCATCTAAGTACTTTTTCAGTTTACATCAAGATCGCTCTGTTAAAAGAATCCGGCTGTAATGCCATCTAATTTTTAAGTTGTTCAAATTTGGAAAACTGTTTCAAAGTTAAATTGTAGTCTCAAAGTATTAATATCAGAAAACATTAAAATTATTGCTAGTATTAATATTCTAAATTGTCATTCAAAGTGTAAAGAGATGTTAACAAATGTGTGATAAATGTAAAACTACATCTCCCTCTGATGATGCCTGACAGGGATAAATAGAAACAAAATCGGTTTAAATCAGAAAATCGGATTTGATTCACATGAATCAAATCATTACATAGACTCTACTTCAATCGTATCGCATTGAGATACGTATCCGATCATCTTTAATGAGAAATACACCCGTTATAAATTGGCTTGAGATTGCTGATGATTTTTTTTTCATTTAATTAACTTAGTTTTGGCTTAGAGCTTTGATGTCTTACATGTTGTTAAACGTGAAAAATCCTAATCCCACGGAATCCAACCAGTTTGAATAATTTCCCTTAAAATTAGAAATAATATAACATTATTATATTATATATTATTATATTATTCTTGAATCGTATCATACCCTGCGTGTCAAGATATGTATCAAATCATCTTTTATTGGTGCCAAAGAGGACCTCTAAAAGATATTGCTAGTTTTATGCTTATCACATCTTTCCTCTCATCACGCTGCGGTAGCATCTTTGACCTTTGAGATTCTGACTGTAGTTACATAATAATATTCAAATGAATATGAACAATATTTGCAGTCTTGGGCTCTGCATATGTTTCAGATAAACGGAAGCAGTGGGTGTGCATGCTTAAATGTTAATCTAGTGTACAGTGGAGTTGGACTGTTGTGTAGGAGGCTCGAGCAGAGGACACATGAGTGGGTTTGTCCTGTAGGCTGTGAATCAGCTGCTGTCAGAGTTGCATGTGGGAGCTATTGGGGCAGACATTAAAAAATGGCTTTCAACTTAATAAAAGGCATATTTTTCATGTATTCATCCAATAATGTTTTCTACATGAATTGCTTTTACTGTGAATTAAAATCCTCAGTGAAACAGCCGTTGCAAAAGAGGAACATGTGCTTCCGTGGCAGCATGTTTATCTGGTTTCCTGTCCTGGAATAGTTTTCCTTCCTGAGAAATTCCTTGGTAGCCCAGCATACTTAACGCACAGACACACCCTTTTCTCAGGAATAAAAAGAGTAGTTAAGAAAGTGTGCAAGTTATTGGATGATTTCCCAGATTACATGAATTTACTTGCAATGTTTACTTCATCATCATTAGGTACCCCCAAAGGAATATTTTTTTGTGCACTGTGTAAAATATAAACTTAATACATTTTGAAGTATGACATAAAGTTCAATATAATGCAATATAATAATTATAATTGAATAAAAATGCTACAAATTTCCCAATTTCAGTGGATTTGGTCAAAGCTTGTTTCACTTGGCTTCTGGACAAATAGACTGTCCGTCCAGTTATAAAAACTCTTTCAACTTTCCGAACATTTTAGGAAACCATGACGCGTCAATTTCCTCAAATGTTTTCTGGTAAATATAGTTTTTCATTGGCTTATTCTGGACATGTGATCACAGGATGAGCCACTGTAAAACTGAATACACATGGGTGTGAATAAATATTGGTTTTGTGCATATTTTTCCATTTATGATCATTAAACGAACACAAAATGTTTTTAATTATGTTTGTGTAGCTGAATTCTATCCTACTGAAAACCAGAATTAAAAACATTCTTATATTTGGTTCCAATAGGTATGTTGTTAGGCAATGCTTGTTGAAAAGTGGGAAAGTGAGAATTCATTGATGGTATTGAGACGGTCTGTTGTGTCCATTGTGTGTTTCTGCCGGCTGCCACGGTAACGTGGCAGAATTGCGCAGCCTGAGCTGACAGAATTCCTTTGCAAGAGCCAAGAGTCACTTTACCTTGACTCGTTGACTCGAATGGAATTATTGCTGCAGTGCATCATATGAAAACACGAGGCCAAGTCAATTTGCAAAAAAACATCTCATGGTGTAGAAGTTGGACATTCGAGTGTCAAGTAATGACAATGGGCCTCTCTGCAAAAACTATCATTCCTTCCGAGCTACCCAAAGTAGCCAACTGTGACTCAGACCAAGCCGTTTTGTTTCTACATGCTCATCATTCTGCTTTGCCAAGTCACAGCAGAGCCGAAAACTATTTTTCTTTTAACACCAAACAAGCAAATATCACAACGTATTTTTAGACTTTTTGCAGAGCGCTTTCCCCTTTTTTGGACTTGGTGTGTATGCTGCTTGTACGGGAATGTTTTAGAAGCTCTCCAGAGGGTAGGATGGTGAAAAAGGGAGTTGGCAAGCGAGGAAATCTGTGGTTGTGCCACAAAAAGCAGCATGTGTGCATTCATGATATATGCCTGCTTTTCTAGAGAGTGGCTACTGTGTAATAATTTTCAAGGTCTCTGATGAAGCACCATTCGTGGCGTAAATGGAAATGTGTTCTGCAGTGCACATGCAGGGAGGTTTTTTTTATGCAGGATTTAGTTGGAATGTTGTGTATGGCTGCTGCAAACGACCCGACTGCTGACATAGTCGTTTAGTCATCCACAGAGTGCAACGCTGTCATTCCCTATTGTTTCATTTCCCATCGTGATCCGGCCTTTCATTTTTTTGTTCTGCTCACCAATGATGAATGATGGTGACATTATGCAGACAAATTCATTGAATTACAGATAAGTTTTGCTTCCCAAAACACATAAGAATATTGGATATTTTTATTGTCGTGTGTTTATCAGTTTATTCATTTTAGTTTTTGTGTAATTTCCTTTATAGTTTTAATTTTTTGGGGCGGATTTGTATGTATCGTTCCAAGCATGTTCCCATTCAGTTCTTAGGAGAAGCCACAAAATGATGATAAATATGATAAAAAATATTTAGAATTGGCTTTTTTTTTATCAATATAAATGATGTTGTCATTGCCAATTCCTTCTTACTACTCCCAAAAAATTAAATGCAGTTGTGTGAAAATGGCTGACAAGATTATTAAGCAAAATCTTTTCCCATAGTTTTCACGTCACAGCAGTTTCAATTTGTAACATAAAATGTAATCGTGAGAACTGAAACAGGAAAAATAAAATAAAAAATAAAATAAATAAATGCAATTCTGGGTGATGTGGAAGGAAAGGGAGGACAAAGTGCATAACATGACTTTTTTTTTACAGGTGCTTTCACAATGATGACAGGGATTTCAGAAGTAAAGAAGAAATGGGCCGCAGTTCGGGGTCGCCTGGGCTCATCGCAGGACTCAGACACGCAACAGGAAGCCAACTTGGAGAATGCTGATCCGGAGCTCTGTATCAAACTTCTCCAGGTTCCCACTGTGGTTAACTATTCCGGCCTGAAACGGCGCTTGGACAGTAGCGACCAATCATGGATGGTGCAGTTCCTGGAGTTGAGTGGCCTGGATCTCCTCCTGGAGGCCCTGGACCGCCTTTCGGGCCGAGGTTGCTCCCGCATTGCAGACGCCCTACTGCAGCTCACCTGCATCAACTGCGTCCGTGCTGTCATGAACTCTTCGGCTGGGATCCACTTCATCATTGATAATGAGGGATACATCCGGAAACTCTCCCAAGGTTCCCACAAACATTCACATCATCATCTTTGTACTCATACACGACTCAAAAAAAGGGGTAGTGGTGGAAATTTTGAGATGAACTCAAAAATGCACTATGACCTTTACAGATGATTGTAATTTCATGATGGATGAAATTTGCTTCCTGTTTTCCAAGGAACTGAACAGCAAATTTCTCAATAGTGGAAATGGACCAATACATTTCTTTTTTCTGTGCTTTTCAAGCATTTCAACATGATGTAAATTTTGAAATAATGAGACCAACATGACTCCAAACAGGATGCTCCACAATTGAAGTTACTGATTTACAGATTGTGTCATTTGGTTGAAACAGATACCAAGAAAATTGTCACAAAAAAACATTAGTAAAGGTTTTTGTCATAAATTAGGACATTTGTTTTCAACTCAGTCAAATTAAGTTAACCTGTAAAGGTTACAACATATTTTAATTTCATTCTGAAATTTCACCAAGAAGCTCAATATCCCTTTTTGTGTGTAGTTTGTTATACAACCATTTGCAAGAGAATCACAAAAGCCTGTTTATAGTTTCTCCATAAATTGGAATTTTTGAATGTTTATCTGCTGCCACATCCTCAAAGAACAAAGTTCACATTGCGCTGCCTAAAATCATGTGAGGCCTATTGAGGTCTTGACACAAAAAAGGAAGCGCCACTGAGAATGTTTGTGTATGTTCCACAGCCTTGGACACCTCCAACACAATGGTAAAGAAGCAGGTGTTTGAGCTACTTGCAGCCCTCAGCATGTTCTCAACAGAGGGCCATCGCCTTGCTCTGGATGCTCTGGAACACTACAAGGCAAGAAAAATAAGCCCCCCTCCAAAGAAAATAAATAAATAAATAAAATACCGCCCTCTTGTGGCAAGTTGTATTCCCAAGCGTGACACCTAACTGAAGTCGACTAATTTCCTCTGATTTGTTCTTCAGGGCGTGAAGACGAGTCACTATCGCTTCAGCGTGATCATGAACGAGTTGCAGGCCACAGACAACGTTTCATACATGGTCACGCTCCTCAGTGTCATCAACGCCCTCATTTTCGGCTCCGATGACCTGAGGCAGAGAGATAAGATGAGGAAGGAGTTTATCGGTTGGTGCAGCCTGCCACTGAACAATTAATCACACAATGAGTGAGGTCACTTTCCTGTGAGCTGACGCGGCATCTATGCTCAAAGTGAATACAAAAGCACACAACGGGATATTATTGGAGCGTTAGTCAACATGTGTCTAAGAAAAGCATCGCATGGCGTCATTTTGTCTGACAAATTCTTAAGCTTAAGACAAACAACTGTGATTTACTATATCACACACTGCTACATCTTAAATTGAAAATATTCCAAATCATACTGACCTAATTGGAGAAAAAATGAAGGTCACAATAACGTATTTGGTCAGTTTGGAATCTGAGATGACCAAATATAAACACACAAAAAAAACCTACCTGATTCCATTATGACCACCTACCTCTATGGACCAATCAATTTGATTGGCCACGCCTCTTTTATAATTCCTCACCTGTGACAGACTTCCTTATCCACGATCTACCACTAGTTCACCTCTATACATGATTTTAATGCAAAAAAAAATTAAATGATGTTACACTTGCTGTTGTTTGTTGCTCCGCAGGGCTCCATGTTCTTGATAGTCTACCAAAATTAAGGTGAGCATGCAGCCCTGATTTTTTCCCCCACCATTGATTAGTCAGCCTCTCTTTTTTTTTTTTCTAATAATGCATTTATGTATGTGGCATGCAGAGAACAGGAGGATGCAGACTTGATTATTCAATGTGAAGCTTTTGAAGAGGCGATGGCTGAAGATGAGGAGGAGCTCTTAGGACTGTATGGCGGGATTGATATGAGTAACCACCTGGAGGTCTTTACAACGCTTTTTAACAAGGTAAGACTTGTGTACATTGATATAACGTGAACATAGATGTTTGACATCTAAAGCACTAAATGGTGGTGAATATATTAAAAATAATATACTGATATTCTTTGTTTATGTTGGTTAGGTGAGCAGCTCACCAGCTTCTCTCCAGCTTCTGTCCATCCTGCAGACGCTTCTCCTGTTGGGGCCAAGCCGCTCGGATATCTGGCTAGCTCTGGAGTCCATCACTAACCGAGCCATACTGCTGGCCCAAGACTGTGAGTCAGCATTTACTATGACTTCAATTATGGCCGCCTTCTTATTAATGTTTGATGGAGTTGGAAAATAGCAATTAGCTGCTGCTGAGTGTAATTTTTTAGCAAGATTTTGTTTTCTGTTTGGACTCCAGCTGAGATAGGATCTTTTGAAAAGATCATGGAGCGTTTGGTGTTCTCCAAGGGCAAGTTGTCGAAGGGTGGTCACGAACTGGATGGCCAGACAGCCAGAGTGGACAAGGCTTCACAAACTAGTCTACAAGACCCAAAGCAGCTGGAGAAATGCTCAGCATCACCTCAGAAGCCACTCTTTGCTCATCCCCCTCCACTGCCGCTTCCTCCGAATATGACTGAACCCCAAGGTTCTCGTCCATGCCCACCTCCACCGCCGCCACTTCCTCCAAATACGACAGGGCCCCCTCTTCAATGCCCACCGCCACCGCCTCCTCCTCCACTCCCTGGTGGATTTGGTGGACCCCCACCACCACCTCCGCTACCTGGAATGACTCTTCCACCACCACCGCCACCACTACCTTACGGTTCTGGCATGGGTCCCCCACCACCTCCACCCCCTCCGCCAGGTATGAGCAACGGCCCGCCGCCGCCACCAGCCTTACCCGGCATGGCGCCACCACCTCCACCCCCGGGCATGATAGTGGCTCAAAGCAGCCACGCTCTGGGCTGCGGCATACCCGCAAAATTGAGCCGATATCCCACGCTGAGGATGAAGAAGCTCAACTGGCAGAAACTGAGGTCTGTCACTGGTGAGTAAGGCCAATTAGATGGGTGGTTTTTTTTTTCTAAAATAGTAAATATGCATTTTGAATACTAAAATATCAGGATTGGGGTTCAAAGAAGAGCAAATTAAAGTTGACAAGATGGCTTCCTTTCCTCTTACACACGCAGATGGTCACTCCATGTGGGCTTCAGTTCAGAAAGAGCCTTCTTACGAGCCGGACTACGGCAGTATCGAGCAGCTGTTCTGTCTCCCGGTGACCGAGCACAAAGACAAGGGGGCAGCTGCTCCTGTCAAGAAGGAGCCTAAAGAGGTGCGCACGGTCAACAATCTGCCATGAAGTATTCCAAACAATCAGCCGACTTCCTCAGACAAACAACTTTTTTCTATTTGCTTCTAGATTACTTTCATCGATTCCAAGAAAAATCTGAATGTAAACATATTCCTGAAGCAATTCAAATGGTGAGACACGAAACAATGGGTCGATCGTTTTTATCCGCATAAAACTGTACGCTCGATGTTTCACCAATTCAGTGGTTTAAAAAAAACAATCAGTAATAAATATATATATTTTTTAAATTCAATTTTCTGGCATGTTAAGGACCGAACTGAATCTTATTTAAATAACATTTGAGTGTTTTCTGCTGTGTATTTGAAATGGTTTTTTTTTTTAATATAGGAATGGAAATTTTAACATTTTTAATCCAATTTATTGATTAATAGGCAGATTAATTATTTTTAAAAAATCCATAGTTGCATCCATACTTGGCGGTATTGCTAATATTTTGCCCTACTTAGTGGATTGCCTGTGCATGTCCATCTTAATCTTCCAAATGTTCTATGTCCAGCTCAAATGAGGACTTTGTGATGATGATTCAGAAAGGTGACAGATCCAGGTTTGATGTAGAGGTGCTAAAACAGCTCCTGAAGCTCCTGCCAGAGAAACATGAGGTTCGTTGATACCTACGCAATGTTTTATAGCTGTCATTCAATGAGGCCCACTCGCAAGAGTCGTGATGTTGCCTTTGTCATTTAGATTGAAAATTTGAAGTCTTTCCAAGGAGAAAAAGAAAAGCTGGCAAATGTCGACCGTTTCTTCACATTGCTCCTCAATGTCCAATGGTAACTTCTTTCCCCAAACTGTTCTAACATGTGAGCTGCCTGCTTTATAAGTTACTCTGTGAAAATGGGCCAAAGGAGACCATTAAATTTTCCAATGGCATCAGATGGATTTTTCGGCCTTTAAAATGTGACCTTCAACTCCAATTTGCTGTCTACCATCAGTTATCAGCTGAGGATTGAGTGCATGCTCTTGTGTGAGGAGACTGCATCAGTGTTGGAAATCCTCCAACCTAAAGTCAAGCTGCTGGAGGAGGCCTGTCACTGTAAGTGCACTTTACCGAAAGAACCTCATCCGGCTTACTAAAAACTAATTCCAACCTTTGGTTTTCAGCTCTCAGGGCAAGCACATGCATCCCCACTTTTTGCAGGCTCATCCTTGACGTGGGCAATTTTCTTAATTACGTAAGGGTGCCAAATATCGGTTTTATCGCATTGAAGGCCTTTTTTTTTTTTTTTTAATCGCTTAAATCTCTTTCTAGGGAACCCATACGGGAAATGCAGAGGGATTCAAAATCAGTTCTCTTCTCAAGCTTACAGAGACCAAAGCCAACAAGAGCCGCATTACGCTGCTTCATCACATCTTAGAGGTACGGCAAAGATCAACCTTTTACCTTAAAGCATACATTTATGAATAACAACACACTTTTTTTGAAAGGAAGCAGAAGTAAGCCACCCAGAGCTATTGGAATTGCCAGAGGACATTGAAATCTGCCAAAAAGCTGCAGGGTACAATTTATCCTTCCGCATTCTTGCATATTATCACCCCCACAAATATGCGAAATAGTCCAAACTATCCCTCCTACCACAGGATAAATGTGGATTCTGTCCAATCCGAAACCAACGGCTTACTTAAACGACTGAATGAGGCTTTGAAGAAAGTCTCCAATTCTTCGGAAGACATGAAGCAGCAATATGCAAAGGTTATTGAGGTAAGATTTGCTTTGTTGTGGAAACAGTATCCAATAGAATTACCATATTTTCCAGACTATAAGGCGCACCGGACTATAAGGCGCACCTTCACTGAATGGCCCATTTTAAAACTTTGTCCTTATATAAGCCGCACTGGACTATAAGGCACACCATTAATGCATCATGTCAGATTTTTAATCCAAATCAAATCATTCTCCATTTTATCTTTTTTATTTCAACTTCAGATGCAACAAATGACTTTAGAATCATAAAATAACGATCCATAGTCTTTTTGATTCATGATTCATAGTCTTCAGCGAGCCACTATGATTGATTTCATGACACAATGCTTCGGGCCAGTTTAAATTTAGGAATTTGGTCCATATATAAGGCGCACCAGACTATAAGGCGCACTGTCGGCTTTTGAGAAAATTTTAGGTTTTTAGGTGCGCCTTATAGTCCGGAAAATACGGTAGTTCAGCAGCATCTTAAAGGGGTGCAACATACTTTTTGTAGTAAACAAAATATTATTTCTGTATTGATTTATTTATTTTAATATATAAACAATTGTTAGAACAGGAGATGTGACATAACTGTTTGAAAGCAATATTGTGACATGATGATACATTTGCAGGAACCCTCCAGTACCTACAAGTATTTGGGCTCAAAAAAATGATGTATTTTTAAATCCAGTGAGCTACTAAATGGCAAAAAAAGAAAAATACTGCATTGATTTTGATGCCGCCTTTTGTGAAAGCTTGTCTCATTGTCACAAAAGCTCCAATTCTGTGCTACAGGAAAATCTGGAGGCGTGTCAAGCTTTGAGTGAAAGATTTGTGGACATTGAAAAGAAGAGGAGTGAACTCGCTGTCTACTTTTGTGAAGATGCCAATAAGCTGTCGCTTGAAGAGCTTTTCGGAACAATCAAGACTTTCCGGGAACTTTTCATCAAGGCGCTGAAGGTCGGGATAATACTGGTGTCATTTATAGTGTGAAAAACGTTTTGTTGAGTTGCCGCCTTAGTCGAAATTGCTACTGTGTGTACAATTTGTACTCGGCAGAGTGACACTTCTTTTTTTTTTTCTTCACAAATGCAGGATAATAAGATGAGGAAAGAGCAGGCAGCCAAAACTGAGAAGAGAAAGAAGCAACTGGCAGACGAAGAAGCCAAGAGACAGAAGGGAGAGAATGGAAAAATAAGTAAGTTGTGACTGCAACACTTACAAATCCCAGTTGTAATTTGAAAAGTATTGACCTGATTTTTGTTTTCTTTTTTTTTAAATAAATAATCGCTGTCCCTCACCAGTCAAGAAAGGCTTTGTGCCACAGGATGACGGCTGCATAATCGACCACCTACTCGCAGACATCAGGAAGGGTTTCAGCCTAAGAAAGACCAGGCCAAGGTGCGATTTGGAAAGCCTCCCTCATAGTGAAATGAGTAGGGATACCTGCCCACCTGGTAAGGACAAGAGACTGTGGCAGTTCAAGCGCCGCTCCTGAGTCACTAAAAGCCTTGTTGCTTTCATGTGCCCGTATAATGTCCTTCAGCTTTTATATGTACGTGCTTGGGAAATGTATTGCCATGCATCCTCACACAAAAGGCCTCAAAAGCTTTTGACCTCAAAAGCAAAAAGGTCCCAGACATTTTTGTTACAACAGGGTTTCCCAAACTTTCATCTAAAGACCCAATACTAGAAATTTACTTTCGTCATGAGGTGGCAAAACTTAAAGATGACAATTCACTACAACAGGCATGTTAAAAAGTCCTTTGCCAAGAAATACAAATGTGTGCCTGCCTATCAGTAAAGTAATTTTCAACATTCTACTTTATGGTCAGACTGACCAACTTTTGTTTGGGAAACCTTGTCTGAGTTTTTTTCCCCCTCCTGAGTCAACAAGGACAGGCTACAACAGATTTTTTTTTTCCCCCCCTTCACTTTAATTACCAGTTCAACCTTGGCAAGAGTCTCATTTGGGTTTTGCGATGACTCTTTGTAATTTCTAAGCAGTCCCAGTAATGCTCTTGACCTTTCCCCATTTAGGGTCAAGTGTGAAGCCTGCAAGCGAAAAAGCCGCAGAAGTGGCCTGCACCGTTTCCGCGCCCAGCACACTTCCAACAAAGGCTCACCAAGCCAGCACAGGCGAAGTGAACGGTTTTCTCAGCTCCCCAAACGAGACTCCCTCGACGGATACGGAGCAAGTGGTGGGGGAATCGGCTTCGAAGTCATCCCCGGAAAGTCCGACATCGCTACAGGAGGAGTGTACCTCAACTACGCCTACAGCACCCCAAACTAAACTTGAGCTGGAACCTCAATCAAGTGCCCTCACAGATGTCGAATCAACCGAGACCAGTTTGCTCAGCCCAACCTCTTTCTCAGATTCTGACCTGATAGATGGTGTGTTGGATGAAACTTCGAGCCAGGTACCTCAGAAGTTAAAACCTAAGGAGCCAGCGGACATTATTGTGAACGTTCAACTCGCAGTTTCTGCTAGTGAAGGGAATCCAAAGGCACAAGAGGACCGGAAAACTATTTGTTTAAAAGGGGCTGAAGAAAAAGCGGCAAATCTCGAATCGCATGCTGTCAAATCATCCGGGAAGGATGTGGTGAGCTGCACGCATGCAGACCCCAAAAGCAACCAAACATGTTCGGAGAGCATCTTGGAATGCGACGGCCAGGGTGCAAACAAATCTCAAACTGTGCCATCGACGTTTGAAGAGGAAACTCCCACTGTAAACTCCGAATCAAATAAACGGCCAAGCTTCTTTAAACGCAACAAAAAGAAGAAATCAGGTAAACCATCTCATTTAAATAAAAAGTTTTGGAATGTTAGTCTTGTCATATTACTTGGAGGGAGATTTTTTATGGTGTTATTTTTACTGCAATCTACTTTATATATCTTATTATTTTAGAAGGTGATTGTGAGAATTTTCCAATATGTGCCTTTTTTTTAATTAAAGACAATGAATACAGATTTTGCTTGTGTTTGCCAATGGACAGTTTGTTTGAATGCTCTGTTTTCCATTCTTACTCTCTAAAACACAAGGTAACAGTGGGACAGGACACATTAAACCTAAAAAGGGCTGTGTGATGCAGTGAGGTAGGTCAAATGGTGGGATGGTAAACTGTAAGCAGGAACATCATCCTAATAAACTCACTCACCGTCCAAACTTTGTTGCAAATAACACCATTTGTTGCTCTGACTGGGATCTGGATTTCATTTGTTTGTGTCGTCCAGCTTTTAACACGTCTTTTTCAATGATGCAGTCATTGATATGTCTATAAGGTGTTTTAACAACAATGAAAACTTTACTAACTAAAAATGGATCAAATATATTTCTGCAGCAACTTTTCTCATTTCAGTCAGTCTTGACTATGCCAGTCATCGTGAATGAAGTTCTCATGACAGCCTTCACTATTGTCTCTTCCATATTTTTCCGTCCATTCCTTCTGCTCCCGGGGTTGTTTTAAATCCACTAATGACAGTCTCATGTGCTTCTTGTAAACTGCTGACTGTGTTGTCTAAATATAAGTTAATCTAGTTAATGACCTAAAGTAGATTTCTATTAATAACATCAGAATTGCTTTTAAATGTAGAAGTATTGTTCTATTCACTCTTGATTATGTCCCCTCCTTTACTAGATTCCAGAAAAAGGAGATCAAGAGGAAAAAGAAAAAGTTGATGCCACCGCAGTTGTGAACTGGCAGGACCTCAGAAAACGGAAAATAATATTTTTGTGAGATTACAGAAGATTGTTTTGTAGACCAAGAAGAGTTTATAAAGTCATCCGAGGCTGGGCCGACTTTGACAGCACTTTGGATGTAAACATGTCACTTTATGTAAATTCTTTGGAAGTTATTGGAAAAGTTGGACAATGTGCTTTATATGTTTTTGTATTGTAAAAGTAATGTGTGTGCGCTTGGAGAAAAAAAATGGAGATGCTCATGTAAAGAAAGGATGCAAGAAATATTTAAAAAATGTTAAATCACTTAATAATACTGTATTGTAACTTTTAATGCTTAACCCGTTTTAATAAAAGTAATTGGACATTAGGTGTTTTTATTGCGTGACTCTTGAGGAGCCTTGACTGGTAGAATAATGCGCCCCCCAAGTCTAGTCCTGAAGTCCGCCACAAGACAACCATTACGCACGGTCGCACGCGGATGTGTCTGGCTGTGACATCATCACCCTTACCGATATGGCAATGCCCCCCTCTTGGAGACAGCTAGTCCTCTTGAGACGGCCAGCCCGAAGCTTGCGCCATCATGTCGCTCAGTTGGTCGGCTAAGGATCATAAAAACACGACCCAGCACGTCGCAACGGGACTCAAGCGAGCGCGCAACGACGTGGGAAACAAAGCCACTGTTGTTTTGGGTGCGCAGTGGGGCGACGAGGGCAAAGGTAAAGTGGTCGATCTGCTCGCCACTGAAGCGGACGTTGTCTGCAGATGTCAGGTAATTCGAATCAGGCTCAAACTGAACTACGATTCGAACTGTTTGATTCGTGCATTATTATAAGATCGACCAGCATTTGTTGGATTTCAGTGGAAAAACACGAATCAAGTTGCTCTGATTGTTCAAGTCAACAAACTAAATAGGTTTGATTTAAATGCATTGTTTTATTTGTGCGTGCATTGATTTACTATAATAACATTTAGACAGTTTTGGCTTCAGATGACTCGCATGTGAGATCTGGTCAGAAATCAAAAGTCGGTCCAGTTCTGGACAAGCTGTCAACAGTCGCTGCATGTTGTACTTTCTCCTCTGCTAGCACAAGTACGCCCCCTCCCCTACACACATTCAGTGGACTGCATGTACAGCAGATCACATTCTCAGAGTGACTTGATACATGAGAAGGCCAGGTCTGAGCCATTGCAGGAGCAGACTTGGGCCCCACAACAACTTCTGAGCCAAGAGTATTAAAATAGGCTCTATGTGAAGTGGTAAAGGCCACGGATTGTCATTAATAGCCTTTATGTTGTTTACAGTGCATGTAGATTGATTTATGTATAAATATAATAAGGGCTAGTTTTTAAAGGACACCTAAAGGAAAAAACTATGGGGAGAATATGCTAATTAATCACAAGAGGGCCAGAGCTGAGACTCATCGTTCGGCACATTGGAAAATATTGTATAATATAATTTAATAAACTGGTTGCATAAGTGTGCACATGTCTGTCAGATTGAGTCTTGTGTGCAACCCTTTTAGGTTACGCCACATCTTTTCAGTTGGATCAAGGTCTTCAAGTCAGTCTGATGATGTCAGTTAAAGTTGAAACAGTCTGTAAAATTTGAGCCAATTGTGAATGCTATCAATGCACAATTTTTTTTGTTGCGATCACAAAGTTCAAACGATTGTTTGATATGAACTTCACGCACTTGCTTGTTTGGGTGATTTAAAAATATGTATATATAACGGCTTTGATTCTCAGGGGGGCAACAATGCAGGACACACTGTGGTAGTGGACGGCAAAGAGTACGACTTCCACCTTCTCCCCAGTGGAATCATCAATCCAAAAAGTGTCTCACTCATTGGTAAACACAGCAAGTGAAACAATTTCTTTAAACTATGAACACAAATGTGTCTGTAGTGTCACCTCTTTGATATCTCTTTGGTCTGGCAGGTAATGGCGTGGTCATACATTTGCCTGGCCTGTTTGAGGAGGGCGACAAAAATGAGAAGAAAGGTAGAAATCACACAATCAGCAATTCCGCCTTTCCAAAGATGTCCTGGAATTAACATACCTTTATTTTTTGATATTCTGCCCATCTTTTTAAAGTGAAAAAAATCTAAACAAAATATGACCTATCAGTATGATGCCAATTGAAGGCACAATATATTTTCGATAAAATTGGGCATTGTTATCTTTGGAATGGCAGAATGTTAAAAATAGAAATATTTATTTATTTAAAATATAATACTCTATTCTCTCATCAGGGTTGAAAGGCTGGGAAAAGAGACTAATTGTCTCAGATCGAGCTCACCTTGGTGCGTATGGCTTTGCATTTGTTTGTATTTTTATGGAGCTTTTATCAACTTCTCTGCTCTCCTCAGTGTTTGATTTCCACCAGGTTGTCGACGGATTGCAAGAAACTGAAAGACAAGCGCAAGATGGAAAGAAGTAAGCTTCAAAATTATTTTTGCCTACAACCATTCGTTTGTCTGTGTTTCAATCATCTGCTTTTTTATATTAGTATTGGAACAACCAAGAAGGGCATCGGACCTGCATACTCCAGCAAAGCATCACGCACGGGTCTTCGTGTCTGTGACCTTTTGGGTGACTTTAAGGACTTCTCTAGCAAGTACGGCGATAACGTCAACCTCATTCTTTTCTTCCTATGTCCTTCATGTCAATTATGGCTTATATGAATCCCCTTCAGATTCATGAACCTCGTCCGCCAGTATCAATCCATGTATCCAACCTTGACAGTCGACGTTGAGGACCAACTGAAAAAGCTTCGGGTAGAGACGAGAACATTTGGTTTCTTGGGGGCTGCTTCCCACGTGAAAGCTGTGCTCTGTTGTGCAGGAATACGGTGAAAGATTGCGGCCCATGGTCAGAGATGGAGTCTATTACATGTATGAAGCCCTTCATGGATCTCCAAAGAAAATTCTGGTTGAAGGGGCCAATGCTGCTCTCCTTGATATTGACTTTGGTAGGATTTTTAAAATTTGATTTATATGAAAATAATTATTTTTGTTGTTGTATTATAATGATAAATGCTCTCCTTAGGTACATATCCCTTTGTGACGTCATCAAACTGCACCGTGGGCGGGGCATGCACCGGCCTTGGCATCCCTCCGCTAAATATCGGCGATGTGTTTGGTGTAGCTAAGGCCTATACCACTCGCGTGGGAATTGGAGCCTTCCCCACTGAGCAACTCAATGTAAGATAATGATGTCACTGTCTTAAGTGGGGAACATATACCAACAATTTCTCTCCCTAGTGATCAAAATCAGCAAAGGTGTGAGTCAGATAGATATCTGTGAAAGATTATCAGAGTAAGAAGACAAGGCAGTTTTCCCTTTAATATTTGGGATTGGTTAAAATATTACAAAACGGGTTTGTGTGGAAACCCCCCCCCCCCACTCTCTTTTGAATGGAATCAAATGACAGCATCTGTACGTGAGGCGTTAAATGGCTGACCGACACTCAACCCTTATACAGGTTACAGACAGAGATAAATTTAGGGCCAGAGGTCACATTCAGAATACATTTAGTGTGACCAGCAGACTCATATTACGACTTACTGAGGGAATAAATTATTAGACATAATGTATAAATGTTTCGTTGTAGGTTACTTTGCTGTCTGCGTAAACACATATACCCACGAACCATATTAGTACATTAAATTTACAAAGAAAATTCTGCACCATTTTGACTAACACGGTCATAGAGAAGTATTGATTTAACAATATGCAGGGGCGGAACTAGAACATTTCCGGTGGGGTGGCCCGGGTGGCACACTGCGTTTCTCATGTGAGTTTGCGGGATACGAACATAGCTGCTTAATTCGCAATACAATACAACAGATGAGGGGCTTCGTCTTCTCCTCTGACAGAAAAAAATAATGCATGAATATCTTTCGTTAATTAAGTGACTGGTGCGTGGTGCTAAAACATTTGGTAATGCTAAATACTAGTGCTATTTGTAAACAAGTAGATAGACTTATCAAATACGCCAACCCATTCTCCAAGCCTACTTTTTTATTTCAGTTGGTATTTGTTTATTTGTAGGCAGTCGGAGAACTGCTGCAGACGAGGGGTCATGAGGTCGGCGTGACCACAGGGAGGAAGCGACGTTGCGGCTGGTTGGATCTTGTTATCGTCAGATACGCACACATGCTCAACGGCTTTACTGCGTGAGTGTTAAAAACAGTCATTATGGGGAGCAGGCTTGTTTGTTTTTTTTCTGCATAACCATAATGATCTTAAGTTTACCTTCAACTCTGTCAACCTCCCTGCAGTATCGCTTTGACAAAACTTGACATTCTGGATGTGTTGGAGGAAATTAAAGTAGGAATTGCTTACAAACTCAATGGGAAAAGAATTCCACATTTTCCAGGTAATATTTGAAGATGAGCTGATGAAAGGGCAGGTGACATTCATGGTAGCTCTTTATTCATAGTGTGTTTATTTAAATTCTAGCAAACATGGACGTTTTGCATAAAGTGGAGGTTGAATATGAGACCTTCCCTGGCTGGAAGACAGACACATCTGCAGCCCGTAAGTGGGGTGACCTCCCAGTCAAGGCACAAAACTATATCCGCTTCATTGAGAACCACATTGGAGTTCCCAGTAGGTTTTAACTTCAAATTCACATTTTACCTTCATTGATGCTTTTGAGTATATTTGTGACGCTCTCTCCCTCTCACTCCCTACAGTCAAGTGGGTCGGTGTTGGAAAGTCCAGGGAGTGCATGATCCAGATGTTTTAGATGGAAAACCCTTGCTCTTCATTCACAGTTGCACAGATAGTGTGGTATTTTTATCTCTAAAAGTGATCACCTCGTCACCAATTATTAATAAATAATATATATAAATGAAAGCTTGCTTCACTCTTTATTTTGTTATATTTTTTGGTCAAAAGTAGATATGACATTTATTGTGGCCTTCAAGAAACACAGATGTGGAAGCTTGTTCTCTAGGATCAAACATAGAAGTTGGTGCACTGTTGATATTAAGCATCATCAAGTTTGATATGTTTGAGATTAGGAGAGAGGAGTAACAAGACCAGGCTTGTTCCTCTCACACTTTGCCGTACTTTTTTCTAGCCGTTTGACGCGCCATTTGTTGTTGACAAACGTAAATTACAACACTTTCTTAGCCCCTGAACGCGGCAGCGTACAGCAAACCCATAATCACATGACAATAAAACGTTCTCTGGTTGGCCTTTAAATTTCCACGTGACAATAAATCCTGTGTACAATTGGCTGTCTCCTTCTGCCACGAACAGTTTTCCCGCAAAACTTAGTGGCGCAGCAGCTATACTGTGGCTGTTTTTGAAATTTTCCTGCCACTATAATGCCGAAGCGTGGATACCCTTTTACGGAAACCTTCTCGTCCCAGTACAAAATACATATCAGGCAGCATGAGCTGAGTAATTCCAGTGTGTTGGGGAACAAGTACAGAAAAGAAATATACGGTAAGTGCGTGTTCGGTGACGTTTTTTTGACATTAGCTAAAGTTAGCCTGCTTGTGCTAAATTGCTAACCAAAATCTTCCATACCATAATAATTGACTCACGACTATAGCAGTCGTATTTGGATCACAATTGACTCGTGTTGCTTTGCTCTCTTCTGATCTAAGTAAAGTGGGCATTGTGGTAGTCGTAGTTCAGTAAGACACCCTAGCGGTGAGAAAAGTATCCAACACATTGTTTACCTCATCCGGTGCGAGGGGTGTTTTCGGCTCATTTCCCGTAGTTCTGTTCACAGAGAAGACCAAGAACTTACTTTTTAATGGCGCCAGGGCTGTGGTGGGCACTGTATGGCCCGGTGGAGAGAAGATCGGCGACGCCTGTTCATCTGGAGTAGGCACTGCTGAAAGCAGCCAGACTCTTTTAAGAGGGCAGACTTTGATAGGATTTGACGGAAGACTGACTAAAGCACCCAGAACGCAAGGTGAGTTTGAGTGTGATGTGATGTGGGGTGCAGCACTGACATTATTACGTGTCAAACAAAATGATGTATTTGCCGTTCAATTAGCAGCCTGACATTTAAACTGTTATTTTTTGAACTGATGTGTAAAGTGGTCTTAAATCTATGGTATGCGGCCTTTGTCTTTTCCCGGTAGTCCAATTTTGCGAAATTGTTTGTCTTATACTGTGAGCAAATTGCCACTGCATTATCTTTACAACCATGCTGACCCTTTTTTGTTTCCAGGGTCGCCTCTAACTGGCTGCTGCGTTTGTCAGAAGAGCACATCATGCCGGACATCTTGTTCGCAGTGCGAACGACTCACCTGCTCCTACTGCAGCAGACAGTGTTCAAACTGCTCAAGCCTCTGCTGCTCTGTCTGCACTGTCATAGAGTGGGTCCCATTTTGTTTTACATTCTAAGTGCTACTATTGAACACAAATAGTTCTTCCCTTTAGATATAAAGTGTGGCATGAGCATTGTCATTGAGGCACAGGCTGAAATTGTGGGCGTATGTGCCAAAATCATACTTCTCTGGCAACTTTTTTAGATGAGTAATGCAGCAAAATTTGTAGCATTACTGGAAACCTTGAGACTCCACCACACCCAAACTGTAAATACAATAGGTGTGTGTGTGCACCTCACCCCTCATGAAGTGAGCAGCTATTCAGATTCTAGAAATTCTAGAGTGTGACTGCTCCTTGTATTTTTTTAAATTTCGAAATATTTCTTTCTTTGCCTTTTCTTTACATGCCCCTTAACGAGTCACAGTGTCAATTGGAATTGAGGAAAATAGTAGAGAGGAAACGCAAGCTCACTCTTGGATCTGTTCTCCCTGTTTATACTCAACTTTAGTTAATCCAGTTAATCTCAATTAAGCATTATCTTAATGTGTTTTTATCTTTTTCCCTCCGCAGCTACAGTGGACGTTATGATGAAGTTGTCTGTTGCAGTTGTTCCCCGTAATGGAAATCCAACTCGTATGTGATGAATTTATGCTTGAATACACAGTATCCTCGCTAAATGAAATACTTAGACTGCATTTTTTTAACCATAATCGTCATTTTTTCTTATGAACTATGTAAATGTATGTATGTATAGAGATATATTTAAATAAACTTGAACGTTTTCATACCATATTGACTGTGTTCGGGGCTTTTTGGGGGGGTCATTTAAAATATTAGATACAGTACTGAGCCTGGTCAGTCTCCAGACCAACACAACTAGAGAAATTGGAAGGAGCTTGTCGTTTTCTAGTGGTATAGTTAAATAGTTGTAGAGTATGACCAGCAGGTGGCAGCACAGGATAGGAACTTAGTTGGACGATACGTTCTTGCCTTCCCCCCAAAATATTGCCTTGGTAGAAAGTTATCATTCCTCAAGGTAACAGGAATTCCGGTCTACCCTGCCTACTCTGACCCTTAATTGTGTGTGCTAGCAAATGTTTTTAATAAAATAAGCGCAGCCAGGGGTATGACAAAACTCACAAAACTGCTTGTGCACAGACTAGAATATTATTCTTGTTGGACATGACCTTGTGGCGCAATCATCACTTTCTAGTTTTGGCACCAATCCAAATCCAGTACAAACCAAAACATTTCCTCTTTCTGGAGAAAATGTTAACACTGCTCCCCCTCGCTGAAGATGGCTACTCTCAGGGTCACACATTGTACACTGAGTAATTGTTCTGAGTTGCAAGTCCAAGGCACTGCTTTATAGGAACCGGTCACATGACCCGGTGTAATGGATATTAGCTCGGATGAGTGCACTTCCTGGAGCTTATTGCAAATGTGCGTATGATCTGTTGAGTCACATCCCTTGTTCTGTGGGTCTGTTGTAGGCTCGGGCCTTTTCGGGAGCTCTGCGGTTGGTCCATTTGAGTTCCGGCTCAGAGGACAGACCCTTGTTGGCAAAGTGAGGCGACATGTTGTACGTATAATTTTTGATAAGGCTTGAAGGAAATCACCAATGCACATTAGATATTGGACAGTGTGTTTTTTTTCTTCGATTTGATGAAACTATTCAAACAAGAATATTCCTTATCCTGTCGTGTGGCTCTATTCACTTCTATGATGATTTAATACAATTTGAAGATTCAGCTCAAGATATTTTATGATGATGACCGTTGGCTATACAGCTGGAACTTGTCTTGTGAATGATATATCACTGACTTGGCTGCTCAGTGTAACAGTCCATCTCCAGTTATATGAACATAATTTTTTTTTTTCTTCGCTATCTTTCATTGTACCTTTCAGTCATGCAAAAGAGACAAAAATCTGACATACATATAGTATCTCTCTCCTGGTTGCTCAGTATAATACGGCCAAAAACAAAACAACAACAAAGCGTCAACCTGATAAAAGAAGAATTTACACCACAGTCAGCTGTCTTTAGTATTAATGTGAACAGAGTCTTCCCAGGGACAAGCAAGCAATAATGCTCTCTCTGCAGAGTCACCACTGTGTCATCAGAGTTAAAGTGCCAGTTGAATGCTGGTCAGAGACTGGATCTGCCCCCCTGGCTGTACTTTGCCCAGGTCTAATTTAAACGGTAGTGGCAGTTGTTATGATAAATACATACATGCAGTTTGTGCATGACACAAAAGCAATTGTTTATGTGGTATTACTTAAAAAACAATTAACAGTTAAGCAGTATCACTCAAGAAAAATTGATGATCATTGTTTTCCAAAATAAGATATTTGTAAATATCTTATTTTGATTAAACACAATAAATAAATCACTCTGCTTTCTTCAAAGACCAGACGAATTGGAGAATTATTACTTTTGAGATCTTGAAATCAGATTTGAACGAAATGGCTCCAAACGATTACTCGATTATTATTATTATTTCGATTCGTTTCGATTAGTTTCATAATGTCTTCTGAATGCTATTATTAGATTCTAATCGAAATAATGATTACTAGATTATTCAAATATGAGGCAATTAAGTTGGTAATCGATTTGTTGTCGATTCATCCATTTATTTTGACATTTCTACTTATCACCTTTCAGCACTGGATGCTGATGGTTCCATTTCTTGATAACTCCATTGTGATGTGATGAGTTTACAAGTCAATGCAGCTGTTACATGATCAGTGTGGATATATTCCACTACGTATGTGTGTGCCTGGGTGACTGCATAAAGAAAGGGAGGGGGGGGGGGGCACATAAACACCCCCAACCCGCCAGGCAAGACCGACTGCAGGCAGCCAGCAGGAGCATGTGGCTTTGTCTTTCAGCTATTCTTTTTGGGGGGGACCAGCTGTGGTCTGAGGCCAGCGTCAAGTCCGATGATGCTTCTTGCTATAAATACGAGTCAACGAGCGTGTGTAAGTGACAGCTGTACAGTGAAGCAAGGGCACGCTGTCTTGGTGCTGTCGCAGCGTTCCGCTCCTAAAAAGGAGAAGTAAGAGCACGTTTGTGCACTTAAAGTGCTTGTACAGGTGGAGAGCACACTGTGTGTCTGATAGTGTTCTGCCCTGCAATAGTATTGGGACGGCAAGACCGATAACTGCATCAAGTCCGCATCCCCAAACTGCCATTCTTTTTTTGTGGTGCTTTGTTTTGGGCCTGATTGCTTTGTTTGCTGTTTAGAGTCCTTATCTTATTGCATGATGAAGGATCTCTTGATTGCATCTATCTTTAAGTTGGCAGGCAGGATGTTTTGTTCAGTCATGTGTAACTTACATCAATGAAGATTAGAGATCCTGTCACGGAAGAAGTTATACATTACCGTCATTGAGTCTCATGGATGAGCTTGCACTGTGTTTTGGGATTTTGATCTTTTTTGAAGATGTGGCCTTTCTGTAAATTTGATGAATGTTAAATTCTTTCTCACCAGTTCATGTAACCTTACCCCAGAATTCTTTTAGGCCACAGGTGTCAAAGTCAAGGCCCGGGGGCCAGATACGGCCCGCCACATCAGTTTATGTGGCCCGCGAAGACAAATTGTGCATCAAATTTATGTGTCATTACTAGAATTGCAAATTGTCTTTACTTTTAATACCTTTTTCTTTAAATATTTGACCAGTTTTTACTTGTCTGATTTGAAAAGGAGTTATTTGTCAGTTTGTTTTGTAGCCCTTTGAAAGAAGCTATGACTACAATGTGGCCCGTGAAAAAAATGAATTTGACACCCCTGTTTTAGGCTCATCTCAGGACTTTGAGCAACTTCCAACCTCGCTTTCCTATTTTTCATGCTAATGAGTAGTTTGTACCTCTGCTATACTTTTTCATGTTCCCGACTTTCACTCCTGCCCACTGGTGGTTGTTGCTGATGTCACTCGCAGTTGTTTTAGCGTCTTTCTTTACATTTCTTAGAATATTTCTGTCGTCAGCGGCTGTTGTTTTTCTTGCTCAAACCGTTCAACATAAGTTAGTACACAAGTGATTTCTTTCTTCTTCGGGGTATTTCATGGTTGGATTGGCTAAGCTTCTGATTTTCCATCTTATCTCACTGTCACAATATCTTGTTTTCATGTGGTTATCAAGTTGGCTGCACCTCTAACTACTATGGTTAAAAATTTCATACCAATGTGGGGGAAAATATTGAAAACATTAATTCAATTGTGTCAAAATGATGACATGCATTCACAATGTTATAGTGCATCCAAAAATACTGTCAAAATTCAGGATAAGCATTTAAATGAATGCTCGGGTGGGCTCACAAACTGTGTGTGTGTTTGGTTTGACTGTGCGAGTGTGATGCACACACACACACTCACATACGTGAACGTGTTTGTGTGCCCTTTTCAAGTGTGACCACCTGTCTTTTGTTCCCGAATAAATAAATAAACACGGACCACACCAGCTGTCCCTGGCAGTCCGTCCCCTTAGAGGTCAAGGGCTCCCACCGCTGGCCTTGTTGAGAAAGTAGACACTTAGTACTTTCCTCTCAACTTCTCCCAAGTACCTCCACACACACACACACACAAGCCAATGAGCCAGGCTTTGGTCAGGAATGTTTTATTACACCATGGCGTTAGACTGCACATATCCCGGCTCGTCATCCTGCAGCTAAGCTCTATCACATGGCCTCTTGCTTTCCATGTGAAATGTTTTTGCACCAGAAGAAATACACACACACCATTCTTAAGCTGTGGATCCCGTCAGGCAGATGTTCGCAGATGCTGCTGCTGGTTGCTTTTATTCATGCAGGTTGACAGCAGCCGTAGCTTTGCATCAGCCGGCTCTTATTTTTATTTACAAGCTGGCTGTTTATGAATGATCTTGGGAGAACATTTGTTTTCTTTATGCCCGAGCTGGCCTGCTATAGCGCCGCTATGTCGTCTGTTTGTGCACAAAGTACGTGGTGGGGAGCGGGGCCAGACAATAGCATGGCTGAGCGACTACCCACGCACACAATGGAGCGGAGGGATGAGGCCGAGAGTCTGGGGCCGCAGTTTTGGGGGCTGTGTGGAGGTGAAGGGGGGATGGGGGTAGTTCATACTGCCCGCTTGTCTGTATGCGGTTCCCAGAATGGGCACGCTGGGACTGGAAGGGGGGAGGGTGGTGGGAATCGCAGGCCGTCCCCGCTGGGATCACACAGCAGAGCAGCTGGATTTCTTTCATAGTGCGTGAGAGAAATGATTGAAAAAGTTTTCCAAACTGGTAATTAGTTGATGTCCAAACAAGCGTCTCTACGCAGTTTAATTAATCATTGGTAGTGGCGACAATGGGAGCTCATCTTCATCAGTCTTGTCTTTGAGCTTAGTTTATGTTTATAGATTGGCAGTATTACCACATTGTGTTGTTTCTATATACACTGGAGAGTGAGAGCAAGTGCAGAACATACACACACTTTATGAGGGTTACATTTTGGTCTTAATGTTTTACCGATAGCAGTTGTAATGTGATGCAGAAATAGTTTTTTATTTTGGGAAAAAAAATGTTTAATATTCTCTACATGGCAATATCAATGTAACTGAAGGTCAACTTTTTTTTTTTCAGGAGCAACATACTGTGGGGAGTTTTCATCCACAGCGTCAACGGTACATGGAGGAGAAAGGTAAAAATTTGCATATAAAAATGGTTGAAATTGTCTTAATGTACTTGCATATAGCGTTATTTGATGTGTGTATAAAAATGCTCTGCCGCAAGTAAAATGATATACAGTATTGCATGCAAAAGTATATGCCGCAAAATAATGCTCTAGGTGTACTTCGCAAATGTCAGAATGCGACGGTATGATAACCTTAAGCAAAAATCGCGGTATTGCAGCATTCCAATTAAAATGTATTATTTTTAATGTGGGAAAATCACAAAATCACCTTTCCCCCTGTGGAACACTATTTTATTTTTAAACATAATATAAAATATTTGGTACATTAATAAATGTGTACCATTATTGCATCAGGCATCCTAACGTGCAAGCTGTCAATCATCTTATTGCTTTTTTGAAACGCTTTACTCTTAACAAAACAGTGCAATAACAAAGAGAGTGAAATCAATAAACTTCACACAGACAAAGTTGTTCCATTTAATTCTATGCATAGTCTTATAAAGACCTAAATCCAGATTGTCACATTTCCACGGCACACACACACACCTCGGTAAACACACACAAAACAAGTAAAATGCACAGTAAATTGCCTCAGTATCTAATCAAAGATTGTCCTCTAATCTCTACACCACTAACACTGAAGCAATCACTATAAAATATATGATTCTTATTAAAAAAAATTATATTAAATTCTAATGGCACTTCTACAATTTCAATTAAAAAGTTGTCCGTTTGACATTTAGCTGATGTAACCAAATGAAAAGTCAGAGGCTGCAAGAGAAACAAATGCAATAATAATAATAAATATTTCTTGTGATCTTACACAAATTCACAGTTGGAACCTGCAACAGAGGACACAAATCCAGTGTTTGATAATGGCCATTTCCTGACTTCAAAATCATACAGCGTGAGTTAGGCAAACATAGCCTTTTGTTTCCATGAAAAGACAACAATGAGAATCTCTGCAGTGACATCAGTGACATGACCCAAGGAACTACTGGACACACAAAAACAATCCCACAAATGCTTGTCCTCAATTTAACGCCTCCTAAAATTTATTCACACAATGAAATAACATCCCGGAACCTCTCACAAAGCAGCAAAAATTAAATGAATTTTACACGATGTGTTTTGAAAGAAAGAAATCAGTAGTTGTTGGGTTGTGTGAACTCGAGCAAGTGCACAAAGGACAATCAGGCGCCTCCAGATGCAACACCTAGTATTTGTGTCGACAAGGCACGCTCGGTGAACATCTTGGGGCATTAAATAATCGCTATAAAAGAAATGCACATCTTTACACTGTGTTAGTTTTTTTTTTTTTTGCCTTTGTACACATGTACATTCAAGAATCAGGAAACATCTGACCGAACTTGGAGCATTTTCTCGCCTGTATACATTATTAATGTTACACAAAAGCACGTTAAGTGGAACCTTGAGTTACAAACATTCCTTTTTATGAACAATTTGGGTAACGTCCAATATGTTGCTGATGGATGATGTATATTGTGCTTTTCCTTGCACTGTGTAACCATCATTGGCAACATGCATAACGCATAGCTGTCGAGTTGTTGTTTTTTCACTTATTTCTATATTCTATTTATTTTTAACCACAGAATCGTTAAAAAAATTGAAGTAGGCATAACTTAGTTATGGTGCTGGAACGGATTAATCATATTTCTATTAATTTCACTGAAAAACATTACCTCAATATATGAACATTTCAAGGTTACAGGATCAATAGTTGGTAACTCGAGGTTTCACTGTACATGGAATAGTGGTGCTCATGAAAATGGTAACATTGAGGGAGTGTTAGACAGGTTGGATGCTTGAGCAGAATTCTGCTGCTAAACTGTTACAATTTTTTTGTTAAAAAAGTAGCAAAAACATACCAAGTGAAGTCCTGAAAGAGGGTCATTTGACAGTGTTAATGTTCACTTTTATATTCAATAAGATCAATGTCACTCAACTGGTGGGTCACGACCCAAAATGGGATTGTGAACAGCAAGTAAATAAAAGTACATTTAGATATTTACTGCACAACCGATGCTAACCTTGATATCTTGACAGGCAGAAAAATCGGGAAAATATCACATTTTTGTAGTGTAATCAATTTTAGCTAATTTTTATAATTTACATATTCAATGTTAGAACAGGGGCCATACATGGGTATCAATGTGGATTTCCGTGTTTATTGGGAACGCTGGATGCAATGATAACTCGGATAATCTCTTTATAGGTGTGCAATCAAATCGCAACGGTCGCTCCCCTCAGTAGAACAATGAAGCATTTATCTAACTGCATGCTGTGCGGAGGGGGGGGGGGGGGGGGGGGGGCTGGGGGGGAAGGGGGTAAGAGGGGGGGGGGGGGGCAGGACTTTGATGCCTCTAAACAATACACCTGTTTACAGTCTCCTTGGTTTCCCTTCGCCTAAATACATTTCTCACATTCCAATGCCTCCATTCAATACAGCAGAGCGCCAAGAGAAACGTGCACATGCCCCCACCCCTCAGCTCGAAGGGAGATACACAATGATCCCTTGAGAACTACCTGGGACTTGTGTGTGGATGTGGGGGCCGCGGGGGGGACAATGCTAGTATTGTCCCATTTCTATAGGTAGCCAATGCCGACTCACTATGGGCTGTGCTTGTAGAAAAACTATTTCCTGTGGTAGAACAGCAGAGCTGGATGAAAATCCCGATTCTGATTTGCAGTCTGCTTACCTTTCGCCCCCCCTTCCACTCCCACCCCTGGGAAGACAATGCAGCCTTAATAAGACACCTGACCCACTCCACCCCATGGGTGTTATAAAATCACGCATAAATAGAATATATATTTACAGTAAATATACAAATTGTGATAGCAGCCTAGGAAATAGTGTTGAAACTACTGTATGTGCATGCTAAAAAAAAACAAGTGCTTCTCTCGGTTCCGTGTGACTGACATTTCTCTATTAAAGCACAATTACAGTAACTTGATTTGCACAGAGAGGAAAAAAAAAAAAAAAGAGATAGCCCCAAGACCAGTTAATAGTACCAACATTCGAGCTAATCAAAACACACCTACAGTAAACCCTGAACCAAACTAATAAATAAATTCAGATCAAGTCTTCTCAGGACAGATTAGACACAAAAAGAAACTATTTAGCAATGAGTTAAACTCCTCCCTGCCTACAACCTTTTTTTTTTTATTTTTTTAAATCGCTAAAGGCATCAACATCAGTAGTAAAACATACAGTAAGAAACTACGGTGAGCACGAGAATGTTAATTTAACAAGAAAGTATCTTTAGCGGAACTCCACGGTTGTGATTTTCCACCTGTCTCGTTCCGTCCCCGCACGGTGACTAAGTACTGCTTTGTTTATACTGCTGCCATACCAGGAAATATCACACTCATCTGCTGTTTGTCTTCTTCTACAATCAATAACATCATAAGAGCTTCATTTACATGGTTGGGTCACACACTTCTAAGGGCACTCGTGGATCAATTTGCATTCCAGCGCTGCCTATTACCTTTGTTAGCCTCCGGTATGCGGGAGTGGATCTGACAAAAAGGCATGGCGATAGATCGCTCTTCAAGAAGTACACTAAAGAGGCACAAGTGTTACAGGCATCTCGCTTTTTGCCCCTCCTTTGAATGTACATTTTTTAAGTAGCAACGAGGCCATTTCTTCAATGAGTTCACATTCATGATTTCAAAACAGGACAGGTGATTCTAAGGCAAAAATACAATAATGTACATTATAGTTTTGTCTTCTTTAATGTGGACCTATAAACAAAAAGAAAATTCCAGTAGTTTAACTTCATTAGTTTTGCTGCCTCCAAATACTTGTTAAAAATACCCCAATAAATAATAATATTAAAGTAGGAAAACGGACGGTTCTGATCTCCTATGTGCACAAATAGTCGATTGTATAAACACACGTTAGCATCCTGTATTGTGCCCTCAGGATGCTTTTCGGCTCTTCAAATAGAGTCAACACACGGACACGAGACACAAACAAAGTGCATCATCTATTTTGTTCAACTTGCACGCGGATGCCGTTCGCCGGTCTGGGCCAGTTGCTCCTAAAGTTGCTACATCGAGAGAAATGCCACAAGGAGTAGAATCCAAACTGCCAGTGTGTGAATACTAATGTATGAGAAGACACGTGGGGGTCGAGTCGGCACAGGTCGAGCGCTTTATCCGATGGCGAGCGTTTTAACAAGGCCGCAGTGAAACTTCCTGATGTGGCGATACAAGTCCCCGGATTGGGTGAAGCGGCGCTCGCACCATTTACACGCGTGCGGCTTCTCCCGCGTGTGGACCACGGCGTGGCGACTCAAGTTGTGCGAGTACTGGAAGCTCTTGCCGCACTGGCCGCAGGTGTACGGCTTCTCGCCGGAGTGCGTGCGCTCGTGCCGTTTGAGGGTGTACATGCAGGAGAAGGTCTTGTTGCACTGCACGCAGGTGGGCACCGAGCCGTCGGGCGACAACTTGGAGCGGGCGCCGTCCTTCTCGCGGAAGTGCGAGCTGAGGTGCAGCTGCAGGACGTGCGGGCTGGGGAAGATTTTACTGCACAGGGGGCACACGCACGCCTGTTGCCCGCCGGGCAAGAGCACACCGCTGGAAGTGGAGATGTCCGAAGAAGCCAAATCGTCTTCCTCCTCCTCCTCGCTGTCCCCCGGCAGCCTCCCCCTCCTCCTCTCTTCCCCGCCGGGGGTGCCCTCCCTCCTCCGCCCGCAGGCCTCCCCCTCCTCGTCCATCAGGTCTTCCTCCTGGGAGAGGAGGGCGGCGGTGGAGCCGTTGTTGCCTGGGAAGAGGGCAGCGAACCCTGTCACCACCGAGCTCCTGGCGCTATTCCCAAAGCGCTGGCTCTCGGGGCTCATGGGCTCACTGTCCTCCTGCTCTGACAGCAAGTCGTGTTCATCTTTAACAAGTGGCTCAGTGCCCTGCTGCTGGCTGTCGAGGGCCAGCTGTCCCGAGATGTAGGAGGCCTGTAAGGGATCTCTGGTAGACAGAGGCTTGAAAGACAAATCCAGAGCGCAGTCCATGTCATCCGAAGCCCGGGACCTCCGGGACAGTGATACGGTGGAACTACTGACATCAGCGTTTGTTTTTCCAGCTGTTTGGACGCAAGGCTCGCCCTCCGCTGACACATAATTGACACCTACAAGGTCCGGGGACCTGCCGGAGTGACCGTTTGCCTTCTGCCTGTTCCGCGCAGACCTTTCACAGTCGCTGACAGCCAGCCCCGCTTCGCCGCTGTCCGTGTCAAACTGTTCCGGCGGGGAGGGGGGCCCTGTGGGCCCCCGAGGCCGTCGCCTACCGGGCTGCTTGTCACCGCGCGGGTCGCCGTCCGAGGAATTGTCCCGCTCCAAACAGCTGAGTCCGAAAGCCTCGCCCATCTTCTCGTCAAGCGAGGAGAGCTCTTTGTCTTTCAGCTTGCCTTTGCACACTTTGACGATGTCGTACATGTGGAGGTAGCTGGCCGCTGCCAGCACATCCTCCACTGGAAGAGTGCTGAATTCCAACTTGCCCTCATACATAAATTCAAGCAGCAGACTGAAGGCCGGCGCTGTCACAATGTCACTGTTGAGATGCACAACGTCCCTTTTGTCAAGCTGGTCCCTGTAGAAGAGATGGAAGTACATGCTGCAGGAGGCCAGCACGGCTCTGTGCGCCTTGAAGCGAGCCTCCCCGACCAGAACGGTGCAGTCACACAGGAAACCTTGGTGACGCTGCTGACTCAAACACTGCAGCAACTGGCGGCTATGGTCTGGGAACTCCATTCTTCCCTCATAACCTGATGAAAAACAGGAAAAACAGGATGGTGGGTAAACAAATAGAAGCTACCAAGAGCAGAGCTGGATTAAAAAACTTCAGGGCCAATGAGTCGACCGCACACTTCTGCTTGCGTTAATAGACACAGAGGTTGGCATGACATTTTCACACACCTTAGGAATAAAACAGCCTTTAGGTTTAGCCGGAATAATAAAAATCATGACTGTCTGTTTCAATTGAACCATAAGTTTAGTCATAACACAACAAATCTCTGTTCTCTATTCACTACCAAGACAAGTTGTAACAAAAATGTTATATACGTGAAATTATTTCTGTCCAAACTAATTTCGCTGTACGTTATTTCCTTCCATTTTAAACTCAAAACTTCCCCTAATAGAACACTTAATTTAGTGAATTTCCTGTGGAAATATCCAAAACATGGAAACAGTCAAAGCGTCACATCCCTATCGTTAATCACCATGAAACTCGATAAGTACAAATGTGAATCTGGAAAATCATTTTTTTTTAAAACAAGAAAAACACTCAATTGACCAAACTACTTTGCAATTAGAGTAAAGTTTTGCAAAGAAAGTCAAGGCATACCAACAAAAAAATATTAGCAGTTTTACATTGAAAACTACTGCAAAATCTTTTAGATAAATTGCAGTGATATAAAAAACACATCAACAACTTATGAACCGTTATTCCACTGTTATAAACTTCTTATAAGTAGGCTCACCCATTCTCCTGAATGATCCCCCTTCCTTGAGCTTCCAGAAAGATTTGTGCGTTTCGGAAGACGCACACAAACGCAGGGTTGTGTTTACAGAACAAGCAAGCGGGAGTAGAAATGATCGCACCCGTCCACCGGGCAAGGAGTGTAAAAAGGAGGAGGAAAAAAGGAGTGAGTAAACTGCTGCTCTGTTTGCTAATTACACTCCAAGCTGTGGAGTCAGCTGCTCTGACATCACCGCAATGGAAACGCTACCTCCAGCTGTGCTCCCCTTGTGCCATATGTTACCTCTATGCTGTCCAAAAGCTCACCATTTTTATAACAAGATCCCCGAAAGTGTAACAAGATCGCAGCCGCTCACTTTCAATCGATGGGTACCCACCGGATGACAAAGAAGAAGAAAGTGTATTACGGCGTTAGGATGAGAATTATATTAAACACAAGGTAGTTAGTTACTAGGTTATTAAAAGTTTGACGCGTCCGATGTGGACATGAACGCAACACGCGATGAGGAAAAGTGCAAAGGAGGTAGCGCAGTATAGCATAAAAGTGTTTTAGGAGTCATTAAGAAGGAGACTTGGGTGGAAAAAAAACACTAAATGAACCGAGCCAAGCAGCGACTGGTCAACTTTCGCTTCCTTGCTCCGCTGTAACGCACGAAAAAAAAAAAAAACGCACTTACATTTATTTCCGCCTTCTCTGTTGTCCGTGTTCCTTTTCCCCACTTAGACAAGTCGACGTTCTATAATCATGATGTGCGGCCAGATGTTGGATTCCGCCTGGTCGGTTCTTCGAGGTTTCCGTCCAATGCCCGGCGAGGCAGGCTGCGCTCGCTGGTCTTGCTCGGCTGCTGGCTGGCTGGCTGCTGTGTGTGTCAACGAGCAGGTTGATCGTGTGGCCGCCAAGTCTCGCGACAGCGTCCGGCCCCCAGCTACAAACTTGTGTACTACTGCGAGAACGCACACAGCGGCAGCAAGTAGCAGAGGACCCCGGCTGCAACAGCCATTGCTGCTGGAAACACCTGTCTGCTCAGTGCGCGGTCCTCCCTCCACACCCGAAAGCGGAGGGCTGGGGCTCAATAGTAGTGCATACAAGGAAGCGGTCTTCGCCAGTGGTTCTCAAATTTATTTAAATTAAGTGTCACCACAAGTAATATATGACTCGCCCAGTAGCACATCCAAAATAATTAACCAATATTAAAATGTAGTGGCAGTGTTCATCACAACAAACATGTTTTTCTTAAATGAATGATTAAATAAAAATATTTTCCACATAAACATTTGATCAAACTGAGACCTGCAAATTTCAATTATTTAAGAAATTTGATGGTGGCCCAATAGTACCATGACCCAAAAAGGCTTTATTCACCCATTTAGATGCAATTCGTGTCTATAAGGTTTCTAATAATGCTTAGAGTGGATTATTGATGTATTCCTTCCAAAATGTATGTTTTTAATTGCTAAATAAATTTCTGCATGCCTGACACAATGTTTTTCCCTTTTAAATTCCAAACATGTCCATGCTCTCATATGCTCATTAGGATGCAACTTCTATAAGTATACGTATGTATTTTCTATTTAATTATCTGTCATTGTTTCAATAGAAATATTACGTATCAAAACTACTAGTGGTATCGGATACTTGGTATCAGAGAGCTGACAACTCGTAATTGTATCCGTCTGAAAAAAGTGGTATTGACCATCCTAATTTGTTTATTCAAAAGTATGAATGGCTCATAAAACAGTCCAGGTTGTACTCCGCCTCACCCCCAAAGTCAGCTGGAATTTAAAAAAAAAAAAACACACAAAACATTCTCTTTTCAATAGCTTCAAAACGTTCCTTCCTACTTAGTTGAGTTTTATGCAAATCTTAAATTTCCATTAAAATGTTAAATCAACCATCCCTCAATCTACAAAGATTTGCTTGTGGTTTTGAGATCATCGGTGGATGAAAGACAAACTTTATGGTCACAAAGAGTTTGTTGCTTGAAAAGAATGATAAATCATGCATTGTAATTTGGACTGTCAGTCCTTTTGGGAACTTTAAAGGGCCGTTCTCTCTAATCCTGCTTCCAGTTGAGGAATTCCCTGGCACCAAATCACCCACTGGCTATGTTTTTCCTGGCTGTGATAGCCCAAACAGTCTTAAGACACAAGTGATGATTTATGCGGAGGGAGAAAAGTCTCAAATCTGCTTAACCTCTTGAGTAATTAAAATATTTTCCAGAGAGCAAAAGATGGCAGCACAGGGGAGAAACAGTTGAGGTTGCAGCTGCTCATCTCGTGCGTCCCCCCTCCTTTTCTTCTCCTCTTCCTCGTGCCCCTCTCTGAGCTCTCCCAACTGCCTCTGTCACCTTTGCCCTGTGTTCCAGCTGTCGTGTTTTGAAAGGACCATTTGCAGCTCCTCCTAGTGTTCTGACACAGGGGGGAATGAGAAATGTGACAGGACGCGACAGCCACCGGTCGTAAGGGGCCACCGAGTAGATTCATGCCAATTTTTTTTTTTTTTTTATTCCATTTTTAGTCTGGCTGTGACGGGTCAAAAATGAATAGCTTGACTTATGTCTGCATGAGAGGAATCAACACAGTTGAGGCATGGCATAAGACATGATATTTTTAAAAAAAAAAGACATCATCGATGCAAGAAGCTTCGATGCAGATAAGAATAGGTCGCCATGTGTTTTCATGGCCCTGGCAAACTTGGGCGCACAGCAAAGTAGGGGTGTGTGTTCACAGGGGCAAGACAAAGCAGTGGTTGTGCCCCGGGACTGTGGCCTCAGCATGGCGAAAGGTTCTCACACACAGTGAAAGATAGGGAAGGATGGAAAGAGAATGAGAGTGGGGGAGTAAGCAGAGAGAGAAAACACTTCCTGGAGGTTCATTCTTCCTCTCTGCAACCATCAATGGCATTCTCCCCCTGACCCACTCCTCTTGCGGACAAACAAAAGACCCCGCATTCCACTGGAGCCTGACCGGCCAAGCAACCAGCAGCCATCCAGCCACAGTGGAAGCACATCACTGACCTCACCAGTTCAGCGTCTCCTCATATAAGGACGGGCTTGAGCTGCGCTGTGGGGTTGAGGGGGGCTTGTAATGCATCCTAATTTAAAATCCCACGGGAGAATTGTAATTGAAGTACTGCACAAGCTATTACAAACAGGCTGTAAGGTGGAAAACATCAGTCACTCCCAATCACACGAGATTAGGATACACGTCCAAACAGACGTCATTATGTAGACCATCAAAATATAATGAGATCCAGAACATAGATATAGTACAACACAGTGCAGCATACCACATTGCTAGCACCATTTCTAATATATTTCCTGTCTGTAGATAAATAAAACAATCGATCTCGCCATCTGTCTTCCTGCCTGTCTGTCTGCCTCTCTTTAGCTACTACACAGCCTTTCAAAACATCCCATTAAGTGATGTAATGTGTCACGTTTTACGTACTGCAGAATCAGATTGTTCTGGCTGACCCTTATTGAACTCGGCAAGTACGCAGTGCAACTCTAAATGCAGATCCTGTTACTCACTTTGAACCTGCAGAACAAGGCTTGCCTGACATTGCTGGAGTTGAGACAGCAGAGGAGGGGGGGAGGAGGCAAAGTGTATCACTGAATAACAACTGCAAAAGATACAGGATACCCATCGTCTTCCTGGCTTGTGTGACAGGAGCAGCTCGACAAGGCTAACCCGTCTGAGCGACAAAGTGGGGAAATGACAATAAAGGTGGTTGAGGGCAGAGCCCCTTGTGTATACACCAGCAGCTGGCTCTACTATCCTGTTCCAATGATGCTGTTTACCAAATACAGTGTGGAGAGGAACCTCAAAAGGTCAAACAGAGATGCTGGATGTTACAAATAATGGACACTGAAACGATCTGTGAAAGGATCACCTTGAACTTGTGCAATATCACCAACGTTTTTGAAACTAAACAGGGCTGGTTTGGCACAATTCATTAATTTAACCTGATTCTAAGGTCACTAAAGGTCAGATGACATGATGTCTGTTTTGAGTAAACTTCACACTATAAAAGCAATACAAACACACAGGCTGATTTTTATTGTTGTCATTTGTGGGGTTGCTCACATTTAAAACATCATTTAAGAAATAAAAAAAACCCGCTTAAGGCTATTCAAATTCAGAGGTTTCTATTTTATATGGCAACCGGTCTAATAAAAAAATGACAACTGGGGAAGTAATTCTTAAATTTGCAGTGATTCCAAACAAATCTCACTAATTGCTTTTAGGGGTTAACGCCAGCTGAGTCACCTGAGGGTGTCGATACAAGTTACTACCTTGCACCAACGCCACTGGCCTGCCTGTACCTGTTCAACTTCTCTATTCACTGGCTAGCTCTTCGGTGTCTATCTGACTTTGTGCACGCATTATAATGTGTTGCAAAATAACACTTAACTTTCACTCAGACACAGTGTGTAAAATGTAAAAAACAAGGTGAATGAGGGGAAAGAGTTTGCATAGTTGTTGAGTAAATATGTACTTGAGTCAAGTTTAGTGGGACACTCTCCTGGCAGAGCAAGAGAGGTTGGTTATATTTGATTCCGAACCTCACTTCATGGCTCGTGGCTTTGTTAGGGAATGCCAGCAACCATTTCTACCTCACAGCGATTCTGAACTAAAAGCGTGTTTTTTTCCACCCTTCTTTTTTGGCAAACACTGACTCTACAGCAGCCAGGAATTTAAACAGTCATAGATCAACAAGTGAACAACTTGCTGGGGTGAACTTTGGGTTTTTAATCTTTACATTTTAGAGTGGAAATGTTAAGATTAGGGTTAAACAGGAAATTGTTGCAATGGATGATTAAAATTATTTTGCTTCCACTGTCATGCTTTGCATTATTTTGCAGACAAATAGCAAGACAAGTTTTTAGTTTGCCTAGGATCTCCCTGTTTACCCTGATTTTCAGACAATGCATATTGAATGTGTATTACTGTTTGTTAAAAAAAGACCCATCCTCACATTTTTTTTTTTTTTCTGGAAAATTAATTAAGGTCCTGCAGGTTGCCAGTCCCTGTGGCATATAATTGACTCCAATTGTTTTTTGTTTTTTTTACTTAATTACATGCGTCTGCACTTTTCTACTTTCACGTAAGTAAAAGAGTCGAATCAGTAGTTGTACACAAGAAAAACATATTCCCTCTTCCATAATTATGATTGTGTAGTGCAGGGGGCAACGTTCATTCTTTATGCCGAAGCTAATTATTGTGCAAACTGCAGTCCCACACGGAGGACGTCAAAGTTCATCAAGGCCACACACGCACGCCAGAAGCCCCTCAGCCCCTCTAAATAAACTGCCTCCCCCTCCAATGGGACCGATGGCGCTGTTTGCTATTACCCATCGGCGCTAGGACCCGGCACGGCAGACTGCCACAGAGGCATTGCAGACAGCGAGTTTGGGAGGTGTAGTGGAAGAAAGGCAAGAGAAACGGAGTAAATGAGAGCACTTTTGTCCAGATTGTTCAAGGACTTATCAACTTAAAATCCCGCTGAATCAGCTCACTAGAATGAGACGGACACATTGTTGAATTCCTGTCCAGGTAAATGTCCGCGTTTCGTTCGCATGGTTAACTACAAGAGGTCGACAGCTAGTCAGGGTATGTCCCCATTGTACTTAGATGGGATGCGGTTATTCTCACCCGAGCTGCCCTGCTAGGCCCCAAATCCTCTCTGTCGCTTCATGCAAGCCTAAAATATGCTACTTTCCCGACACCCGATGGCTGTAAAAGTTACTTTGAAGTGACGGAGAAACGCGAGATTCGAAAGCGAACTGTGCCGCAAGGGTGTACTGTATTTTCCACAAGCAACATGAACGTCTCTTCAGATGTTTGCTTTCTGACAATGAGCACTTTTTCAGACGCAGCCCTCGGGCCCTCTTAGTTGAAACTTTAGTCTTCTACGTTCAAATGCTGCTTTTGTAGTACTTTTATGGCCCGCGAGGGAAAATTAAGAATATCAATGAGAGCGGCCCATTCATTGTTAGGAACACTGTTTACGCTTTGCACTGTACGGGCCATTAGCTTTCTTAGCTTGTTGCTGCTCTGTTCCAACAGCCACTTTTAAGATCGCGCTCCTTTTTACTTGCAAAACAATGTGCTGGCACTCAACTTATTGCCAGGGCTCTCCCAAAACAGGCCGTGTTTGTGTTGTTTTGCCTCATTATCTTAACTTCTAATCAGCACGTAGGAAGTGTTGACACCGTGTAGCCCCGCCTCACGGGTATTTACTTCAATGTTATTGCGTTCACAGGTTTGAAAAGTGTTGGGATTTTGGATTATTTGCTTATTAGTCAGGCAGCACGGTGGAGCACTGTTTTGCACATCCGTCTCACAATTCAGACGGTGCAGGTTACATTCGACCTCCGGCCCTTCCTGTGTGGAGTTTGCATGTTCTCCCCGTGCCTGCGTGGGTTTCTCCACTCCCCAAAACACATGATGGTAGGGTGGCAACTGGTTCAGGGTGTCCCCTGCCTACTGAGATAAGCTCCAGCACGCCCGCGACCCCCGTGGGGTCAAGCGGTACAGAAAATGGATGGATGAAGTGCTCATCCATTTGATTGTGTTGTGGACAGTTTTGATGAATTTGCTTTTTTCTTGTTTATAGCATACTACTTATGGTACTGGATGCCTTTTAAGTGCTTGAGTCATTTGGAATGTGTTTATTAGTTGTGTTCCAAAAACAGCAGTAATGTAAAGCATGTGATGGTATTGTCAGTGTGAAGTTTCAATGACTAACACTTACTTTCCCATTTGCCTTCTCAGAGTACAATGTCCCCAGGCATGTTATACCCTTTCACGCCTTTATGTCAAAATGTTTTTGCCGGTCATGAGAAGACGTCTGTCCACTGTGCGTGCACATGGGGCCTTGCCATATGACCAGCCGAAGACTCAACACACCGGCGTAATGATCCAGCCGGTGACTGCTTGGCGCTGCCTGTTCTATTTCGAAGATATCAGCCGCCTCCCACCCAATCCCAGTGCTCTGACGCAAATGTGCCATCGGGCGCATGCAGAATCTGTGGAATGCTGTTAGAAATTTTGTCCCTGTGCACAGTCAGACGTATTGTGCCCCATTGCGCCACAGGAGTTGAGACCTTATCACTGACAAGGATACGCTTCTCACAATAATTGTCACATGAGCGTACCCTTCTTTGGTTTGTGATGGCTCTCTGAGAACATGGCAGCCCGTGACACTGATAGCTGTTATTCTATTGATCTTGCGCACATTTACAACCAGGTTAGGAATAATGATTGAGTGTTGAATCTTAAAATAGTTTTGTGAAGCTGAGAAAATACCAAGATAGGCAAAACTGTTACGCATGTTGGCAAAAGGTGCCTAGAATTTTAATAATAAAACATAAAACGTTTGACTGGTACTGTATGTACTGGGTACAACAGTGGCTCTTAAAGAGATACTTTATTTATTTTGCCATTTTCAGCAATACAAATGTAATATTTTATTTAATTTGGTAACTTCATTATTTTTCATGTACAACTAATACCTTTAAAAATTAATTTTGCCACTTGATATCAACTGAAAATGTCATCAGAAACTATTTGAGCCGTGATTGGTCGTTATCTTAGCTTGAAGCGACTGTGATGTAATTTTCAGTACATGAAATTGTACACGGAAAATAGTGTTGTCAAATAAATTATTGACAAAATATTTTTTCTCCTAAAAATGGCTAAATCAATCAAGTATGCCTTTAAACTCGTTGTAGGCACCGAACCACACTTTGTAAACAATAACAACGAATCATAAATTTCACTCAAAAAACAGAGAAACCTGAATTGACTTCAAACCAATGTAACTTTTGCTGTTCCCTTACAGAGATAAGTTTAGGAATCCTCGTCTTGACCTCGGCAAGCGCCACGCTCCCAATATCATTTTTGTAACCAAGTCATTTCTACATTTCTATCGCAATCGTCCTCAAAGGATTGCTTGCAAAGATACGCTGTAACAAACAGTATCTCAAAAGCCTTTTTGATTTGGTGACACCAAGGAGGGGAGTCTCTTCACATAATGTGTCAACATTCTTCTGTTTTCAGTGTACATTCCATTCTGTCCAGCCATATTGTACTGAGCGGCCAGGACTGAGATGTGTGTATGACTTTTGTCACTCTCACAACTTCGGCTTTAGATCTTAAACCACAAGTAATTGTTATTGTCTCTGAAGTATTTTCAAGGAACTTCAATGAGGAACTAAGCACTCTCTATTTGACCAACCATTGCAGTTGTCACAGTAGGATCCATTTCCCATGACCAAGTGTTCATGCTAGATGGTCTCACTTCAAATGTTGTAAATACTTGAGTAAAAGCGTATTCGTTTTGTAACCGTAAACCAGGCTCCGACTCTTGCCCGCCTCAGCATGAGCAGAAAATAGAGCATAAACAAGCTTACGAGCATTGATCTGCGATGAAGGAAGTAGTGTGGTGGGGTTGGCCCGAATTTCCTCCGACTGCCGTAAACACTTGTGACTGTCCTCGCTAGTGTGTGTGTGTGTGTGTGTGTGTCTGGGGAATCTTCGCTTCATGACACTGATTTGCATTGAATGAGTTGGCCCCCAGAGCTGGTGCCAGAAAGATGAATGATTAAAAGCCGCAGTGACAGTAAGGCTGGCAGGCGGTGGCGGCACAGAGGCCTGAGGACCATGTGACCCGCTGTCAGGGTACTGGGTTCATTCAGTGGCTGCTGGCTGCAGCCCTGGCAGCAGCCCAGCTTTCTCCACACAGGCCGCAGTAGCAACAGGTCGCTCCCATTAAAACAGCAGCGCTCTGTTGTGGCTCCAGAGCTGCTCTTGTGCATGTGTTGCTTTTTCGGCTGCGGCGTACGCACCCCGGTTTGTTTGTCTGAAGTATCCCAATGTTTATATATAATATGTGAGCGCTTGTCACACTGTGTACACACACAGATGCCAAAGGGTGCCAATAGCCTGGAGTTTAAATTGTATCTATTGTTTAATTTTTTTTTTCATACTTAAAATAAGCTATGTGACAAGATTTCTCAAAAATGACAAGCGGTTCAAATGCAAAGTCTGGTTGGAACAGCTAACTCAACTCAAAATTCACCTTAAATCAAATTTTTGGAACTTGTGTTTAAGAGCGCCTTATCCAAGTGACGATATGACCACATGGCAAGAAATAGACTGATGCCAGCAGTGTCTTTAGATGGTGTAATGCATCACGATTAAAACTAAAAAGCAAAGAGAGAACTAATGTGAATTGTAGGACACATTTATTTTGGACATTTCTTGCGCATAGGTTCTTTGTTTTGAATACTCACTGGGCCTTTTCCCGATTGTAAAAGAAACTTTCCAAATACATCTGTAACTTTTCATATGCACAGCCTGCCATGTCCCAGTCCAAGGTGGCTCACGGCCCCGTACGATTGTTTTCTATTTAATGTATTTGTTTTTAAGGATTTTTTTTGATTGTATTGTTTTTAAAACAAAACTTAACATCCTGCCCATTTGTCACATTGCAAGATCTCGCCAGGGTTCGTTAGGACACAAATTCACTGCAATTACCAATAACAGTAAAAAAAAAAAAAAAAGGAAAAATACCCCCCAAAGTCTTTTCGCTCATTGATAGAAGTAAGGGCAACAACAACAAGAGCAGTAAAAGGTGTGTTTATCACCACACTCGGTGAGAGATTTATTTGAGCCAGGCGCAATAGTGATATGACTCGGAGTCTGTCAATAGTCACATCCACTTCCTGTTATTGTTCCTGGCAGTAGGCTGGCTGAGACCACTCACACAGAGCTCTTTTGATGGATTTACTCTGATAGAGCGGCGGCAGACAAATTGATTTCAGTGGAAGGGCAGAGATCGCCTGGTGCAGTGTGTGACATTTGTGTGAACAAGTGGGGAAATTGATCCCTTCTTTTTCTCCTGTCCTGTGTTCAAAGCTGTATTTACAAGAGGTAAATTGAGGGAAAGGTCAAGTGGTTTGTCATGATGGCCTCCTGGTTTTGAATATTTGCAGTTGCTGGACATGGAGAAAGTGTGTTGGAATCGTTGCTTCATTTATGTATTTAGCAATCACCGCACAAATCATTTAGTACACCTAGATCATTTTAGAAAATCCCAAAACATAATAAAGGCCTACTGATTAATCTGATATGGCTTTACAAAGATAAGTGACGCATTTGTTTTGAATATCATTAGGTTATGCATGTGTTCCTAATTTTACGGCTAGTGAATGTGGCGTACATACCTGCTGTCTAAAATGATGAAGTCATTCTTGAGTGTGAGCAGGTTAGACCTCTGCTATTACCTGATAGCATACGGAAGTTTGCACTGCACTTAGCGGAGTAACTGCGTCATACGCATCAGCTACTTTGGCTGTTTGTCTGGATGAGATCCAGCAATATTTCTGCATGCTTGCGCCACAAGACAAAGATGAGTAAAAACAAGAACTCTCACAGATATGGCAGGTAAAAGTTGTTTACATTCTTAGACGGTTGTAGACGACATAGTAAACTTCTGCGATTCATTATTCTTCAGTCACCCTTTGTTAGTATTCAGCTCTTGCTGTCAAATGTTTATGAATGAAAAATAAAACGACAAATTGTCGAGGAGGGTTGTGCTTTTTTAAATGTATGATTAAGATTATGAACACAGAAGTAATGTTTTTTGACTGCCTGAATCATTAGGCCTCCATTGCTTCTCTCCTGAGTTGACCTGAAAGTTAATATTCAAGTGGAAAAAAATGGTCCACCACAATATAGGGCTAATTTTTTACCTTTTTCCAACTAATAGATAACCACAGGCCTCGTGTTCTGGGGTTGGGTAAGCGCGGAGATCTTTGGAAAAAAGAAGTGACTCTCCCTTTGGAAATCCTGGCTCCTCTACCCTGTCCACCAACATGACCAATGTGGTGATCGTCAAGGAGGGATGGCTGCATAAAAGAGGTACGGTTCCAATCTTTAAAATACACTTCAGAATTACATATATATGCTGACAATGTTTTTTTCTTATACTTCCTCTCTTCTACTCGTGTTCCACTTTGCAAAATGAGTTTGTTTAAGATACCAGATGTTATGCTTCGGAAATATCCTGCGATGATAATCTTCAACTGATAGCAGTAGTTCAAGTTGTGAAATATTGCAGAGTCATCATCACCACATTCACTAAAACCTGTACAGAAGCATGCAAATCTTGGGATATATATATAAAAAAAAAAGTAGCAGTCATACTGCACACTCCAATCAAAATAGAGGAACCAGATTATCCGTAGTGACCGCTTTGTTGTGAATTTTTACCTCAATTTAGCTAACGAATTGTCAAATAAGTAGTAGGATTAAAAGCATTTTACGTCAAATTTTTCCAGAAAGCTTAAAATGTAAAATAGCCATGGAGTCCAGTTGGCTGCATGGCAAGGCTCTGACACAGCTGTGTGGTGTGGCGGGTGTTAGTCCTGTTGTTTGGATGAAGCGGCATTCCTCACATACCTGCTGACTTTGAGTGCTTTATGCGTGCACACTATCTCAGCCCACAGCCATCTTTTAAGGCCCGAGTGCCAGGAGGATCTGGGCTTTTCCTGAAAAGAGCTGAACCCGTGGCTCCGGCTCGGAAATGAGATGATGAAGTTAGTCATAGTGAAAGTATATATATATAAAGAAAAGATGATTATTCAGGCAATGAGGAAATGATTATCGTAGCACTTTTGTTGAACTTTCTAAAAAGAGAACAGGAACATCCTTTTCGCTGAAGAGAACCTATTGATTGTAAAACATCACAACTGTGTCTTTTGGTTTCTCTTCCCTCGTCCATACTTGGCTAATTGCTCCACACATTCAGGAGCACAGATATGATCAAAAAGATTGGTAAAAATATAACTAAAGCAGCCGTGAAATAGTGACTAGTAAAGCAACAGTCATGCTGAGTTGCGGAAAATGTGCTCATACACTCAGGAACGATCAGGTTCAAGCTGTGACGGCCGTCTACTTGTGACATTAAACAAACAACCTTTCAGGAACAGTGAGTTGGCGCACTGTCACAGTCGAGCAGCTGTGCCCTATGAAATGTCACCCAGAACCTTTTTGCCTTTTGATCGGAGGACATCCGCCTGACTTCTCGACAGCAAGGCTTTTTGTGTCACGTCACTGTCATACAATCTTTGCCCCAGAGCCACCGCACAGAAGGTGAACCTGTAGTAGCCACGTCTCGCTGTCCATCATTCCGCCTCCCAGGTAGCACCTTGAACGGGGTGACTGGGGTGGTGCCACCCAGTTACAACCCAACTCCATGTAAAGTTCGCTTTTCCCTCATTCAAATGTCTGCGCAATGCAAATTCTAACCCTTCACAAACATTTTGTTTGTTCCGTGGACTTGGTCTGACTTCAAATACTTTGTTAAAGCTTTTCCTTGGAATGGTTTGGAGCAGTCTGTTCCCGCATGACTGTGCTCCATGCATACTTGGATGAGTTTAATGTGGAACAATTTCATCAGACCACCTTGGACTTGTCGGCTTGTTTTCGCAGCGTCAGGGACCGCTGACGTCACAAATGTTCTTTAGATTTACTTCAAAATCGCAAAGTCTTGAGAGAGTGGAGACTGTAGACTAGGGGTGGAGCAACAGCTTTTTTTTGCATCTATATTCATTCGTCTGGCCATCCAGTCATCTTCCGCTTATCTGGGGTCGGATCGTGAGCCTCTCTTCTAGCCACTTCGTTCAGGAGGATCCCAGGGCTTTCCCGGGTCAAAAGGGAGACACAAGTCTCTTCAATCCATCTCGGGTTGTCCTGCCCTGATCAGAGCCACGTGCCACATATGGCTAGTTTGTTACTCAAAAGTAGTTAATCAATAATTAGTGTTCCAGATTCTCAGCCATGCTTGATTCCTTCCTTCTATTCCTTCCGCCTTCCTACTTCGTTTGAAATTCTTAAGTGTTAAATTGTCTGGATTTCTATTTTAAACTTCTTTATCTGTTCAGGAAGTACAGTTGTGAAATGTTGTTATCAAAGTGAAAGAATCATTCGTATTTAGTGTATGTATTTATATATTTAGAGGGCCTATTGCCCTTTAAATATGCCTGCAAAGTGGAGGAGACTGTTATTCCCTTTAGCAAGTGTGTTTTTCTGAAGTTCCTGTCAAAGGCAGAGCATCGTCCAACATCAAAGAGGCAGATTGTGGCTTCCCCTAGTTTCCAGGGAAGTGCTCCGGCCAAGAACTCAGTGAAGCTCAACAGAACAGCGCTTGCCTGTCCTCTTCTTTTCCCTGGCCCTTGTGCGCTTGACTCATTTGCTCCTTGACAAGTATAAAGAGCCCGGCCCCCTTCGTTAGACTAACGAAGGCTAAGACGACTATTGGAATTGAGTAGCAGGCTCTGCTAGCGGGAGGGGAACATCGAGATGGGACGTAGTGTTAGATATTGTGAGGGAAAGATAGAGGGGCTGACAAAAGTTAAATAGTCCAATGTCCCCACAAATAGATTCATAGATGATGCAGGGTCCGCCAGCAGAGGGTGTTACACCGGGATGCCAGAACTTTCTTGCCGCCGGCATGGACCCCCTACTCTTTGTGATAGGAAGCAGTCGTCCTGCTAAATGTGGTGGAGAGAAGTAAATTACTGGGCTACAGCTGTCTGCTGGCTGGTTTGCATCACGGGGGGGACCAGGAGGCTGAGGGAGGTGGCAGCGACACTGCTCACCTCTTCTCACAGCAAGCCTACTGTGCTTACTTTGCCGTGCAGAGTCCGCCTGCTTGCCTTTATCACCAGGTTCAACGGAAATTAGTTTCCTAACATTTTTACTACTGCAGGGATGCATGATAGAACATCACGTGACCAAACCCGGAAAATAGGTGAGCCGTGATCGGCCTTTACCTGAGCCCTCAGCACGTGATGTCATTTTTAGTTGACAGTAAGTGGCAAAATGTCTTTAAATTTATTGAATGTACATAAAAATAACAAAATTAGCAAATTACTTATAAACCAAATAGCAACCTTTTACTGCCAATAAGTACACTATCCCTTTAAAGCAAACGCAGGACCCGGCCAAACTCTCCATCTTATATCAACACCACTACTTCTCATTCCTATATGTACTTTGCCTGCCCACGTTTGCAAAAATCCTCCAAGTCTGTCCCCACTTCCAGATCTCCACTACTCTGTTGCTAAGATTATGACCCTGCTGACAACAGTCCTATGGCGAAAGTGGCTACGGACCAGAACTCTGTCTCCAACATCAATCACATCACTGGCACCAGATTTTGAAATGTGTGCTCTGTGCTGAATAACGGTGATGCTCCGTTGTTTGTTTGTCTTGCACCCTGGTCATTAGGCACTAATAAGCTTAAAAATGTTTTTACTTGTTTGGCACGCAGTTACCGGGTTAGTTGAACCGTATCCATAGACTGCTTATTTACCCGGAGGAAGGGGGCAACGCTCAACCCTCGTGTGGCAGTTGGGACTACCCACAGTCTCTATGGTAATCAGCAGGTGTCACTCACCACAGAGAAGAAGCGAGGGCTTTCTTATGAGCGTGAGAAAGAGGGACAGCCTCCCTCGAGCCCCCACCCTGCTTCCTTCCTTTTTTATCCTGTTGGGGTAGCAGCGGCAACCACAGTGACGGAGCGAAAGAAGGGTAAAAGGAGGGGATAGAGACGGCTACATAGAGACAGGGGTGGCCCTTCCCTGCAACCTGCTGATACTGCTGCCAAAGCCCTGGCATTCAAGTGCCACATCCAGCTGCATGGGAGCAGGAAGAACCAACAAAGTGGTTTCAGTAAGCAGGATGTGAAAAGTCTGTAAAGAGAATGGAGAAGAGTAAAAACCTGTGGCGGAAGGGTGTTCTTGCAATGCGGGAGGCCCAACTCACAGCTCTGTGCCCGGTGCATACGAGAGTCGCTTATAGTGACCCCTGGCATCAGGAAGACCTCCTCTGGAAGCAGACTGCTTGCGACTCATTGAGATGCAGGGCACTTGGTGGCAGGCTGCAGCTGCAGCCGACAGGCAGAACACGGCAGAAAAGGGCTGAGGGGATGGCGGGGTGGCGAGGGGTGAGGAGGGGACAACAAAAGGCACCAACCCCCCTCTTCCAACGCTTTGGAGTTTAAATTCTCTAATCCTCCACCTCCCCCTCCTCCCATCACCTCATCCGATTCTCACCACTCACAAACACACACATACTCTGTTCAGTTCAGTAGTTAGCACCGGCTCCCTTCCTCGCATCGCCAAGCCATGAATGGCCCGGCCCCGGACAAAGACCAACAGCAGCCCCATCAGGAAGTCCGACCTCTGGGTGCGGGGACCCGGAGACGGATTTTGTCTGATGCTCTCTGGTACCTCTCACTGTGTTAGTGTGCATTTACTCGGTCGCAGTTTGTATCTATGGAGAGGACCTCGGATATTTTTGGAGGTTCTTAACATCAGTTGAAGGGATGCTATGGCTGCCTGATTTTTTTTATTCTTACAATATATCACAGATATGACAGTTTGCCCTGATGTGCACCAGTGACTGAACTGGTTCTTGTCCTGTCTACCTTGGCATGATCTGGTTTGGGGTATGGAGGGGCGTGTCAGTGGCAGGTTGTGGCTGCCGTACAGCAGTTGGCAAATAAAGATGAATTCTGTTTGTTTGGCAGTGGTTCTCTGTTCATTATTTTCCACTTTGCCCAGCGAGCATCCCCGACCTCAGCAGCTGCTTGTCATGTAAAGATACTCTATCAGTCCCTGACAGCTCTTCCTATAAACACACACAGAGTACACAAAGCTAATACACACTATTCTCACACTTGTACATATGCGGGGAACATATGTAGCGATCTGTCTCACTACTCTGCTCAGTTCTTTGCACACTATGAAGCTTTCACGCCCCCTCGACTTCAATCATCTTCTTCTGGCATCAACTCTGTCTTATTCTGTCGTACAACCAGTTTCATTGAGTAATGCTTTACTGGGAATGCGTGGGCTCTATCTTTTTATAGTTCAACTGTGTCACAACAGTTTCTCTCTAAGGCTTGTCACAAAGAGGTCGCTCAGTCTGCTCCCCAGTTTCCTGTATTGGAAGACTGATAATGAGCTAAAAGGAGAAGGCCCCACAATCTCGATTTTTGCACCAAATTGCAAATAAGTATTGTCCTGTGTGATAGCTTAACCATCAGTCTCACTTTCTGTCATGCAATGATGACACAAGAGATGCACTGTATGTGGAAAGTAGAGTACAAGTGGAAGAGGAAGTCGTGTAAATAGGAAGCTCTCAAGGGTCATCTTTGTTGTTTAGGCAGACTGTGCAGCATGGGGGGGAGTGGGGGGGGGGGGGGTGCAGAATTGCTCAGACACAAACTCAGACAACCAAATGAGACTACTTCCACTCTTGTCATGTGATCTGCTTTGTGGTCGGAAACAATGTGCCGTATCAGTATGAAAACCAGTATGTCATTGTGGCTATTATTTCACACAAAAATTAACCAATAAAATGGTCTTGTAAGGGGTGGGAATTTTTTTTTTAATAATTACAATGCAATATCGATTGAGCAACTTCCCCCTATAATTCAATCTCAGAAAATCCTCAGAATCGTAACGACATGGTGACATTTCCAAACAGCAGCAACCTGAAGCGGTTCAAGCACAAACGTCTTGAAAGTGCCATAAATGCATCAGGACTAAGACTTACACAAGTAATGGTCAAGATTTTTATTTTGCCCCAATTTGCCCATTTATTTGAATTGAGAAACACAAATTAGGGCTTACTAAAAATGTTCCACGTTATCTTTGTTTGTAATGATGGTGTCACATTATGACATGTCAGCATTGCGCACATACTGTCCTCAGTGTGGACTGGCATGGGTTTTAACTTTGGGGGGGGGGGGGGGATATAGGTCAGCCAAAAACTGACCACAGAGTGAGACACCAGCTGGGGCCCCATTGATGGGACCAGGCCAAAGAAAGACAAATTGTGTGTGTGGTGAACAGCTGATACTCAAGTGACTTTATGCAGGCGTAGGCATTTTCGATTTGTTTGCACCTTGATAAAGTCAAACTGACAACCTTGTGATCAATTCATCCTCATCTTAAAAAAAAAAAAAAAAAAAAGAGCTCAGGTTTGACGGATGACACCATGGATCTGAACTAAATGGGATACGTTTGGCGCAACTGTGCAGAAACCAGATGAAAAATGATGTTTTGTGTGATGATTAGAAAGATGAGGCATCTGCTGCGGATTGAAGGCAAAAGTATATTGGACTGCGGGGCAGATGTTTTGTCTTCAGGCCAACACCTTCTCAACAAGTCTTGACAGCTCATTTAGAGAGTGCTTCACCTCGTATCCGGTCAACTCTGCCAGAATGTCCATACTTTACTTAAGTGTCCCTTTCCATCCCGGAAATCTCGTTGGATTTAATCCCACTAGGGTTTCTTGCTCGTGTCATTCTGTGGTCCAAATAAATGCGACGCAGAAAGAGGAAGTTAGTTATTTTAAGATGTCAAAAGTGCAAATCTGAAAAAGTGAAATGTTATGATTGATAAGTCAATGGTAATTGTTTTTTCTTTTTCAATTATTTTAAATGATGATTCCAAAAATTGAGATATGACTAGTGACTATGTAAAACTGATTCCTTATCAGTTTTATGTGTTGCGGAAAGGGCGACAGAAACTTATATTGACAGATACCCAATGATGATGAGTCGAGTCTCTCGCTCGGTCGCACACACGCACATGCAAACGCACAACCATACTCACACACTTCTGTGTTAGAGGAAATGGGCCAATTAAGGACAGCTTGCTACGACTCTGCATGGGGCTAATATGTGTCTCCATAATTAAAAATGAATTACTCTTTTCCTTTATAAATATTCAAGTCCCCGCTGCACCGTGTGCCGCTGTCTTGCTATAAGCTAGTTTCCCCCCATATGCACAACATCTGGCGCAGCATTTCCTGAAGCGTCACCAGAATAAATTAAATTTTGTTGGAGATTGACACGCATGACTTGAAGTTATGGATGTTGTCTTTAACATGAGGAGGGATTTTTGTAAATGTATTGCAAAACCGCAGAAACAATGGACAGACAAAAGATCTATTATAGTCAGATGTGCCTTTAAAATATTCAAAGGCTCAGCGACGTGACTTTTCTGTGAAGGAGACAGACGGACAGAGCAAAAGGTCCTGACTTGTACGACAAACCATTTGTCCTGCAGCTGACCTACAGTCAAAGAAAGATGGCCGTTTTGAACACTAGAACAGCATAGTAATGACCACATTGCAGGAAAAAGGTTGCACCTCGGGGAATTTAACAAAAAAAGAGAGGACAATGCGGTATTGCTTAGAATGACCGCAGAACACATTCCCGAACAATATACTGCAGATTGTGCTTGCCCAATCGTTTTCTGTATTATTTTGTCATCAAGTGTAATTTTGATGCATATTTTCTCTCATATCAGGAGAATACATCAAGACCTGGAGGCCAAGGTATTTTCTTCTGAAGAGCGATGGTACATTCATCGGCTACAAAGAGCGGCCGCAAGATGTCGACCAGTTGGAAACTCCCTTAAATAACTTCTCCGTAGCACGTGAGTATCTGCTTTCGAAGCAGCCACTGCATTTTTTCCCCTCAGAATTCCTGCCAGCTTGTTTTCTCCATACTTGTGCTGGTGTAGCAGTTACAGTATGTTCATAAATAATCACAACAGCTGAAAGAGTAATTTTTTTTTTTTGGTCTTACTTTAAATGCGTATGAGATTGCAATATAATAGTGGCGTGTGTTTGAGTTTTATTTATATACATTTATTTATTTATTTATTTATTATATGAAGTAAAAAAAAACAATTATTTTTATTTTAGTATTTATCTTAGTCAGTTGTTTTGGAAAAAGGTTCAAACTGAATTCACAAAGTTGAACCGGGCTTTCTGGGCTCCTCTGAGATGTCACCAATTATTAAAGCATGAAATAATCAATATATTAAAAAAATATTTTTAAAAAAAATACAAAAATAATAAAATAAAAAAATAATACAAATATATTTTTTTTATCTGTTCAGGAATGCAAGTAAAATAAACTTTTTTAAAATTTTAATCAAGACATATTACGCTGTACCATTATTTTTTATTTAGGAAAAAAACACTGTTATTGTGTCTTCTTTTTGCTTTGAACTTGCATTTTTGGCTCCTAGCATTAATCCATTTCCTCCATGCATCTTCTGCGGTACCGTGCACAAATGCTGAAAGCTGCCCAGCACAATTCATCTTCAAAAAGTTGCTGTGTTCAATTCACTCTTCCAATGACTAAACTCTGCAATTAGACAGCCCACTGTTAGTTGAAATGTTTCCTCTCAGACACTTTTGAGTTATCGTGGCTATTAGCCGCCTGACTTCTATTAATCTGCTCCGAGGCGCTGCCGCCATCAGCGGTCGCTTCGCTTTTCTGAGACCACGGCGCAGAGGACACGTGGCGCGTCGCTGGCGACAAGGGCGCGGCAGCTGGATTGTGTTCCAACCCTTGTAGAGCCATGTTGCGGTCTCAGTGGTGGTCCACTCTGCCGTCCTCCATCCATCACATTGAGGGCATTTTGTGTCACATTCCAACACATATGCTGACATTTTTCATTTGGCAGCAGATGTTAATGCAAAAGAGGATCAGAAGGAAATCTCTGCTTCCTGAATACACTTATTATTACATTATTCAAAACTGAAATTACAAATTGCACCAGACACTGCGGAGAAAATCATTATCATATTTTTCACAACATCAGCCGCACTTCTTATTTATTTTTTTATATTTCACGGATTGTGTTTGACCTCCACTTTATTGTCTTTGTTTTTTGTATGGCAGCATATATTATTGATTCACTGCTTAAAGTTAATTACCAGAGGTGTTTTCCTCTACCTCAGTATTGTTACTTTCCAAATTAGACAAAAGTGTGATTTTTTATTTTTTTTTGGGGGACGATAAAGACAAATGGCTACAAATATGAGTCTTTCTTTTCCCTTTTCATGGCCAACACTGGCCCTTCTCTTTGTTTCGCTCTTCCAACTCCAGAATGCCAGCTGATGAAGACAGAACGACCTAAGCCCAATACATTTATCATCCGCTGCCTGCAGTGGACCACTGTCATCGAGCGCACCTTCCACGTTGAGACCCCTGAGGAGAGGCGAGTGAAAAGTGTTCTCGGCTAACAGAGAAGCAAAAGACAAATTGTGTACATACAGGGTACATGTCCCTGGTGAAAAAACAACAACCAAAGTATTTTTGTTTTACTATGAAGTATTGAAAATGTATTTAATCATAGTTACGCATCCACCCAAGGTCCACTTGTCAGAACTTGTACTTGAAATTGCGCTCCTCTTGATAAAATGCCAATTATGTGATCCGACTGCTTTGGTAAACAGTGTGATGTATTCTTTTTGCTGCCTTTAGGGAAGAATGGACAAAAGCCATCCAAACAGTGGCAGAAGGGCTGCAGAAGCAAGAAGAAGAGATGATGGACTCCTCCCCAGACCCCATGGATATGGAGGTCTACCTGACCAAACCCAGACAAAAAGTGGTACGTCTGCCGTTTTATGTTGACACATCTCAGTGTCCATTAGCATTTAGCATTCAGATTTATTTCAGCACACAGAAATCAGCCCTCGTTCTTATGCCATTGATAGTCTCCTTTATTGCACCTTGCGCTCTACTCACAACTTCATCTAACCTTCTTTCTGCACTTGTCAGCTTCATTGAGTCTCTCAACATCAGCCTTGGGTGGCTTAGCGCAAGATAGCATGTCTAACAGCCTTGCCAGACCCCCTCCTTCTCCCCTGCGTGTGTCATGACAAAAAGGTCCAAGGCCATCGGATTCAATGTCCCTCACGAAAGCATTTCTAACGTTCTCTTGAGTAAAAGGGTCAAAGGTTAACTGAGACACAACCAGGAAAATGCATAGTGGTTGAAATAGTGCCTTGAATGCCTCTTTGCTGCGGGTGGGATTGTATGGCTTGTCTAGTTTTGAGTATAAGTTTGTTTGTAATCAGATGCCACTCTCTGTCTTCTGACTCTCCAGACTATGCACGATTTTGAATACCTCAAACTCCTGGGAAAAGGCACTTTTGGCAAAGTTATTCTGGTCAAGGAGAAAGCCACGGGACGCTACTATGCCATGAAGATCCTGAAAAAGGAGGTGATCGTGGCAAAAGTGAGTGGTTGCCAGTAAGATAGCAAAGCAGAGAAAAGACTGGGGGGGAGAACACGGGAGCAATGACTTGATACCGAACCTTTGTGGGAGTTGCACAAATGCTCTTTGTGGATTCTTTTTCCAGGATGAAGTGGCGCACACACTCACAGAAAACAGAGTCCTCCAGAATTCAAAGCACCCCTTCTTGACAGTAAGGAAGCCCTTTATATACTTCAAGTAAACTTATTATACTTGATTAAGAGCCTTGATTTTCAATTCTATTTAGTTTAACAGCATCTAAGCTGCAGGCGTTTTGTATTTTGCGTATAGAACAGCTAATAAAGTGAAGTCCATGTGATTGACCATCCATTGTTTTGATCATTTGTAGCATTTTTTCAGTGTAATATCTACATATGAAGATCGTAAATTCTATTTTATTCATAGCACACTGCAGAAAGGTTTAACGTTTTTCGCTAATTGGACTTTGGGCTCATGTCACACTACAGGACCATGTTTTACATTTACTTACATTTCACATCCAGGTATGTGTTATGAATTGTGACTTATTTTCCCTCAACAGGGGTTGAAATACTCTTTCCAAACACATGACCGCCTTTGCTTTGTCATGGAATATGCCAACGGTGGTGAGGTAAACTACTTTATAATATTTCCCGCATTGATAAGGATTTATTGGTAGGCTCGTTGATCTTTTCCCTTGGAATAACAGAACACTCTGTCTCCTTTCAATCTGTTTGGTTCCCCCTCAGCTTTTCTTCCACCTTTCAAGGGATCGGGTATTCTCAGAGGAGCGTGCTCGCTTCTATGGTGCAGAGATTGTCTCTGCGCTTGACTACCTGCACGCCGAAAGAAACGTGGTCTACCGAGATCTAAAGGTAGAGGTTGATACTCGTCCATCCTTGCGTCTCAAGTCTTTTTTAGTGATCTATATTAGGAAGGAACTGATCACAGGTTGATATGAGAGATGTTTTTATAGGGCTCTGAATGTTTTAGCAGCAAGCGTCGGCCGCTGATAGACCAGCCCGGTCAGCATAGCAATCTCACCCCCAATTCCCTGACACTCTCTCTTGGGTTTATGAGGCTGTATCTCAGTCCGCTAAGCCGCTGTAGAAAATGCCAGTGTAGCAGGATTGGAAGATGTGCTGACTCGCCCCGGCGCTGCTGGACACGTGTGAGCTACAGCGGCCAGACTTAAATGAAGAATAAGGGAAGGCGCAAGCATGTGGAGATACTGAAAGGCCATGTTGTCTCACTGCACTATGGCCGAAGAATGTTCATTGGTTTAACATTTTAACACACATTGCTATCCAGAAAGAATGCAGTTGGTATCGTAAAGCTGGAGGGATGCAAATTTTAAATTTTAAAACACCGGAGAGAAAATAATTTGTGGGGTATAATGAACATATTGATCAATATCAACAAAAACAAACTCCTGTTTGTTCAGTGCACATAATATTTGAGAAGCATATGACTTTCTTGTGCGTGTCATATTCCCTGCAGTTGGAAAATCTGATGCTGGATAAAGATGGACACATCAAGATAACAGATTTTGGCCTCTGTAAGGAGGGGATCAAGGACGGTGCCACCATGAAGACTTTCTGTGGAACACCAGAGTATCTTGCACCTGAGGTAACCTAAATGTGTTTCCTTTTCTGAAAATAATGTATTTTTTTTTAACAGATAAATACTTTATATTTACAAGATCCTACACTCATAGCATTTAAGACACATTTTTATGATGGATGGATGGATGGATGGATGGATGGATGGATGGATGGATGGATGGATGGATGGATGGATGGATGGATGATGGATGGATGGATGGATGGATGGATGGATGGATGGATGGATGGATGGATGGATGGATGGATAGATGGATAGATGGATAGATGGATAGATAGATAGATAGATAGATAGATAGATAGATAGATAGATAGATAGATAGATAGATAGATAGATAGATAGATAGATAGATAGATAGATAGATAGATAGATAGATAGATAGATAGATCTTTATTGTCATTGTCACATGTACAACGAAATTAAAAGTGCCAACCAATCAGTGCATCTGCTAAAATAAAAAATACAAGCTCAAAGTCTATACAAACTAAAAACAACACAAAACAGAACATACACCGTACTTCATGTAACTACATGTAAACAAGTGAAAAGAGGCACTTGTTTGATTAGGTTGGATTCTGATTCCAAAAGTGTGTCTGGGTGGTATGTACTCCCGTATTTATTTTGAAGAAGCTGACACTTAGTTTTGAAGTAAGTTAGAAGTCAGCGCGTGCCACCCTGTCACGTGCAACCTGAGTAGATCCGAAACAAATTTGCAGCGTGTCGCTGGACATCAGTTGTTAAGAAGCATGTGGAAGAAAAGGCAGCTGTTCTGAAATGCCTTTCTAATCTCCATCTGAATTCTGTCCTTTAATGAGTGAGCGCGGCGTGTGCAAAGGGGCCTGCTCTCATATTTGCTGTCTGAGGAGAGGTGTGGCTAGTCCCGATTGCGTGCAGGTATGACAAGTGAGGCCCGGAACTTGATACCGTATTGTGAGTGTGGCTCGCGTTTATGTGAGAGGAAGAACACGAGCATTTGATGGGTGGTGTAAAAATGTTTCTGAGAAGTTATGTGCGTGTTGACGCAGTTGCCTTATCGTTGTTTTTAGCCCCCATTTGGAATTATCTTGCTGAGGGGGTGTCATTGGCCGGGAGCCCCTCAGGAAACGTGAGCTTCTGCCCCTGGAATAAGACCGCAATGGCTACAGCTGTTGTGCGGCATCAGGGGAGCCACAGCCTGACCTGGAAGGAACCAGTGTCAGTGTCCTCCTCTCTTCTTAATGCTATATAGGAACATCAGGAAGGTTGTTCTAAAAATCACAAGCTAGCCTAGTATGTGAAGATTGACTCTCTTTACACAAACCTGTTGTGTAAAATCAAATCCTACAGAGCTTCACCTGTTCCTGCCAAGCTCCTCTTAGCCCCGCTCTCATCTCCGCTGAGGTGCCCAGCATATGACAGCTCCAGCCGAGAGCCAGGGAGACATCAGGGGCTGTTTCCAAGGCAACCGGGTCGCTGGCGAGCGTCTCTATGGAGTTCAGCTCAGGCAGTGTTACAGGTTGTTCTGCAGTAAACAATGACCTTGTTGTGTGAGCTGCACAGGAATGCCGAAACGTCTGGGAATATTCCATTCAGATCGGGAGCCAGGGGCGAGGGGGGGACTGCTGTCCTGAAAGAACTTCAGGGACAAATTCAATTGGTCGCTTTTATTATACTGTGGAAAGCCATCGAGGAGCTAACTGGTTAAAGGATGACTTTCTTGATGGCGTTTTTGATCGGTTTGCATTTACTGTATATTTTTATCTATTTTTTATATTTATTTATTCCTTAAGTCTGGAGTCCTCCACTTTTGGTAAATAATGTCATGCTTGTGCAGACATGCTGTGAGAGTTCCAAAATATTTTTGTTTTCGTGTACCTCTGCCCTTCCTTTCTGCCACTTATTGGTGGAGTAATAGTGTTAGTCGGAGTCAGGGGCCCAAGCAGGCAGTCCTGGTTACGTATATGAGGGATGAGCTTGGCTCCTGCGCTCCTGGCAGCTTCACAGCTGTGGCACTCTTCTACATATATGGGGCAGCTGCGGGCCCAGCTGTCGCACGGTATGAATCACACGACAGCAAAGCTGGAAATAGAGACGGCCTAGTAATCCAAACCCCGCTCGGGCTTCGCGTTACCCCCCCTCCTGCTCGTCCAGGCGTCCTCCACGGTGCTCGCAGACACATGTGTGCACGCACGCGGCAGTCTTGTTCCTTTTAGGGACACATGCGATCATCTGTTTTTCCAGGACACTCCTGGCCCGCGTGCTGCTGCGTCCATATCTAATTCTATTAAGCCACCCACATCCTTTAACTGAAGTTGCTATTCTTGGGTGTGAATTACCTACCATCGTGCTCCTCGAGCTTTAAAGAGGGACAGACTGTTCTCTCTTTTTCTTTTTTCTTCACCTTCAACATCCGCCTGGAGAGGTAGAATCCAGTACATGTCCCCAGGGGCCTTGGAACAACTGTGCTCCGCAGCACATTATTCATGCAACAGGTTGCACTCTTCAGTGAGCACTCTGCCACTGGAGTTTGTCTCATTAATAGTTTCCTATGAGATAAAACAGTTTCCTTTTTTTTTTTTGTCGAGTGATACTCACATGTGTGTACATTGGACCCAACTGTGTTTATCGCCTCATATTTGTTTATTCCAGCACCCCTCAGCAACCTGTAGGTGTGTATGTGCGGAAAGGCCCTAGGGTGATTAAATATGCAGAGCTCCAGGGGAAACACTATCCTCCCTCCTAATATGAGATGTGAGTCAGGGTTGGCCCCGGCCTGTGTCCAAACCACAGGTCAGTGGGGAGAGCAGGTGATTTTGGTAGCACTTTAAGGAGTAACAGTTGCTCTTGGAATTTTTGCACTCATCGCCCACATCATTCGGCACACCAGTAAAAGGCAAATATTTTGTTTACTTTATTCGGCAACTTGAGAGAGGTGACACATTAGCAATACTTAGAAGGATGTGGCGCAGCTCTATAAAAAATCCCAAACAAATGTGTATTGTAAAATTATTAATTGTCTTACATTGAGCATTTGTATCATCTAGAATCGGACAACTCGTGTACAACTTTACTGTTAATCTCCAAGGTACTTGAGGACAACGACTATGGCCGTGCGGTGGACTGGTGGGGTCTTGGTGTGGTGATGTACGAGATGATGTGTGGCAGGCTGCCTTTCTACAACCAGGACCACGAGAAGCTGTTTGAGCTCATCCTCATGGAAGACATCCGCTTCCCACGGACACTCGGTCTAGAGGCACGCTCGCTGCTCTCTGGACTCCTCAAGAAGGACCCCATGCAGAGGTGTGGCATCATAGCGGCTGTTCAACTTGGGCAGATTTAGTTTATTATTTTTTAGTTGTACAGGTTGCTCACATTAATTTGTAATTTTTTAAAAATGATTCACCATGGTGTTATTTTTTAATAATTTTGGGTGTTTAGACAGATATATATATATATTTTTTTAAACCATCCACTCATGTATCCAGGCTCGGTGGTGGTCCTGATGATGCCAAGGAAATCATGAAGCACAAGTTCTTCGCCGGGATTGAATGGCAAGACGTTTACGAGAAAAAAGTAAATTTCACACACACTTAATAAAAAACAAAAGCAGCGCTATAATTATACCTTTTCCCCAAAGTTAGTGTCCTCATTGACAATTTTCTACTTTTGACCTGAAACAGTTGGTCCCACCATTCAAGCCCCACGTTACCTCAGAGACCGACACGCGATATTTTGATGAGGAGTTTACTGCACAAACCATCACAATCACGCCACCTGGACAAGGTAATGCCAAATATTTTAATGTTCCTATGCTTGTTAAATGCAGTACGTCATTATGTTCAACACACGTTTTTCCCCTGAAACACTGTCCTGTTTTATTTCATTTTATTTTTTAATATACTTCCACATTGTTCCAGGATTGAGGCCTGACTTCATCCCACCCCCACTAAGCCGCTCATTAATAAAGAAACTATTATAAATCCTCTGAGCTCCCTTGAGACCAGTCTGCCCTCTCCTGGAGAGCCTGCAGAATGTCTTTTTTTGAAAAGTCCCCCATAGTGCATAATATCTATAGGCATTGGGAACTGTTTTATGAGGAAAAAGTTAAATGGAATCATATTGCACCCTGCTTAAAAAAAAAAAAAACATATTACAGTGACAGCCAGTACTCGCATTACCGGTTATTGAATCCTCGGCTTGTTGAAACAACAGTAAATCCTCAAACCTGTAATTGGCACATGCCCAGTCCACACACGGTAATCTGTCCCAACATTCCGAGTTATGCATATTTCAAAATAAATGTCCTGTAAGAACAGCCGACCTCGAGAGTCCTCTTATTCTCTTGAGAATCATTGTGTGTTTAAATGAATTGTTTGTCATTACACATTTAAAATGAATATGTGTTTTTCGTGCACCCCCAGACGACAGCATGGAGTCTTTCGACAGTGAGCGGAGACCCCACTTCCCCCAGTTCTCCTACTCCGCGAGTGGGGTGGCCTGACCGACACTTGCACATTCCTCAATCGTCCCTCTCAATCCCTTCCCTTTAAGCCGACTGCATCCTCCAAAAAGGGGCCCGCCGATTGTTCGTCACCTTACCGCGTTTACCCCCAAGTTGTGTTCTCAAGGAAGGAGCAAGGTCAAGCGCCAACACAGAGCTCTGTCTTTTTTTTTTTTTTTAATTAACACTACTTTTAATTTCCTGGCCATTTAGTGAGCAGGCATCCACACACCAGCACCTATGTTGCATAAATTAGGCCGAAAAAAAAGGGCTGGTATATTTTTTAAACCTGATTAAATGAATTAAATCATTTCCAGCAGAGATTCCAAATATGATGGAGCAAAGTTCTGTTGGTTATATGGTGTGTGTGTTGCTTGTCTCCTTTGCAAATCAAAACCAAAATTTTGACTTTTTTTTTTTTTTGTTGGGGGGGGGGGCTTCTAAAGTGAATGTAATGTTTGAAATAAATGATAGATCTTGCATGCATCCCTTGTTGTAAAAACCCTCATTGAATCTGGTAGATTGATAGAGTAAAGGTCTGAGCATATAGTATGCAAAAAAATGGCAAGGTTCTGGATACTGTTAACTCATTCACTGCCAGCCATTTTCAAAAAGAAGTGCCAGCTGTTTTAGAGAATTTTGCTTAATTTTTCAAGACACACAAAATTTTTAGTTTAGATACACACCGAATCTACCAAATGAAAAAGTTGATGCTTTAGTCACCAGGAAAAGAAATCAACTATTATATTCACATTTTGTGATTGGCAGTAGAACAGAAAATGTTTTACGATGTGACAAATTAACTTTGGGTGAAATCAAAACATGAAGCCGAAGCAATAATCTTTATATGGGTGTTCTTTTGATTTTTAAGACACAACAATGGTTTTATTCCATAAACCAACGTTTAGGAATCACTTTTGATTGCAAAGTAATTACATTCTGTATTTAGCCATATACAGAATCACATGTCCATTCAGTGGCCGTCAACATCATATCTGCAATTTCACATTTATCACAAAACATAATTTGCAAAATCAATATATACACTTTATCTGAGTGTAAAAATGCTTCAACTTGTGTGGGCGAGTGACGTCGTTATGTCCTAGGGCTGATCTCAAATCAAAAATGGTGTATTGTTGCCATTTTTCGGTCAATAGGCCTCATCACCATTCTTCCCAACTTGGAATTCTCGGTAGAGCAGCATCGGATCTACTTACGCCCCTCACCGTGAAAACAACATAAAAGATGTGAAAACACATCTTTGGCACTGACCTTTTGGATTCTTAAAGGCATGAAAACGCCTTTGGCACTGAGTGAGTTAAAGTCTCTTAATCCTAAATGTTTGCACACTGAGGTGTTTCTTGTTGGGATAAAATGAAATTGTCTTATTCGCTTTTGCCTTCCTTTCTCAAATCTCAATGCTGCGCAGCGAACACCTCCGGGTTTCCCTCTGATCCGGATCAGTCGGGCCCTCGCTGACCCCTCAGAACCTCTCCCCTCCTGTAGAGTTTTTCTCCTAGTAGAGTATTGGGTGTTTACCATCCAGTGCTTCCTCTGCAGCCTCAGTGAGGTCTCTAGCACGATACATTTCTGTAGTAACACAAAGTGGGCTTCAGGGGAAAACACACCAAGAATAATCTTTCATGTGCTTATGGGAATTTGTGTCCGGTCACCTACTTCTTATTTATGAGACCAGCATTTAAATATCAAGTTTTAATGTGCCAATGAAATGCACCTTGTTGCCCTTCAATGATTGTATCTGCATTTTTTATTTGTGGTTGGAAAATACTAAATTAGCTTATTATATAATATTCAAATGTTGTGGAAGAATTAAAGCATTTTTAAAACGTGGCTGAAGCGAATCTGCGATCTTTGAGATCCAAACATGTATTCAAAGTTTGATTAGAGGTTTTCAATGTGGTTAAGATGACAGATAATCATTTTGCAAAAGTGCATTATGCCTTATTGAATGTAACGGTTTTTATGTTTTCACTTCAAAAACAAACTTTTTTTTGTTAAATATGATTGTTGCTTATTCCTATGCACACACCCATCTTGCTGTCACCTTCTGAAAAATAGGGAAATTCATTTTATATTTTGTTTTTTATTGCAACTTTTGTACCTGCCCTACCATATCCGCAAGATTGAGGACACCAGCTTTAGTAAACAAATAATATAAACTTTGTACACTGTTTTTAATTGTTTCTTTCAAACTGATGGAATAAAATGTCTTAATCCAGTTTGTAGAGGTTTTTTTTTGTTACTGCTAATGATCTATGTCTATTTCCTCCAAAGAATTCTCATGATAAAAAAGTAGCTTTATACCCGATATTAGGGCAGAATCATTTATTCATCTTGTGTAATAAATTTAATTAGAAGTATTTCCCACTAATTAGAATATTGAAGAAAAGTTTGATTCCAAAAGTAAAACTTAGTTAGTTACACATATTGGAAAATAACTTTCAGATGACCAACGCTTAGGTACCTACATTCTCCATTAAAAATATTTTTGGAGAATTGGTGTTTACATTCAAGATATTTGTAATAGTGAATTTTGAGTTCGCATTACCTGTAAAATACGTGAAAAAAAATCATGAAAATATTTTGCACTCTAGAGCGAGCTATGATCTTGACCTACAGACTTGATGTGGCTAACAAATGCACTCACAAAGGTTTCTGCCTGTGTCTTGGCCGAGTTCTCCATCTCAACAGGCTGCACTCAGGTCCTTGTCTGGGACTCTGCAGCTGCTCAGACACAGTCTCTGGAGCAGATGTTGACAGCCAGGCCTGTGGTCTGTCTTTGGCAAGATAGGATGTGCGGCACCAACATGACAAGCTTTGGCCCGGTGTGGCCCACCTCACCTCACTACCAGGCTTCACCTGCCTCCAACTGCATGGTGCAAAACACTCCTGGCTGTGCCTCCAAGACTGAATGATACTAATGTTGTGGCATGGGAAGAACCACATGCATGTATTGCATTGGTTAATTCTGGATACAATACATCCTCAGTTACAGGAGGATGCGCACATTCAAGCAACTGCACAAACTCAGTTTATTTTACCCTTCATTTTTGAAAAGATGCATATTTTCTAATGGAGTCATACTGTTGCATGAATGGTTGAAAAACATTTTGATTTTAATTTTTAAAAATATTTGTTTCATTTCTTTACATGTCATTTTTGCAAGTTCTCACATAAACTCTGACGCATGAATAAGAAGCAAATAATTAACTGGTTTGACATATTGGCTCACTTTGTTTCTCCTGTGACAAACTGTAGGTATTAGTTGTTAAAATGTCAAATAGTTTTAAAGTTATTGGAGAGATGTTTGACTTGTTAAAAGACTGTTTGGTGCAGCTGCTTTATTGATTTACTCTCATACATGTCACCATGTAACAGTACAAAAACATTGATTAACTACTTCATTAAATAAATACCAGTCAGCAATTGCATTTATTTTGCAAATCAAACGTCAATAGTGTAAATTTGAAGCTGAGCCTAGGGCGTCATCTAGTGGATAGACTAAGGACGAAGATTGTCTATAAGACATTGGTGCTCGGGTTTTAGGACTTTTAGGGGGCATCACAAGCATCTAAAAACAGTAAATGTTGTCACTGCTATAATGTGGGTGACAGTATTTTATTATTTTTTTTTCCGTATTTATTTTTATGTATTTTGTAATCGACGTTGCTTGTCTCCTCCCTTGCAAAAGCTATAAAAAAAAAAATTGACTTTGACTTCCGCGTTGATGTCAAAGTCAAATTGGCCCAAACTGCCGTTTTGCTTTACTGACGGAGATTTTTTTTTTTTAAATTGTGAATTTTGCACCAGAGTGAGAACTCGTTCGTCCAAGATAGGCTTGACGTTACTTGTCAAGTGACGTCATGATGTCAGGAGGCGGAGACACGTCAGACAGTTTCGCCCGGTTGTCATTCCCCTGAGGAAAAAAAGAGGGTGTGCGTATAATCTACCTGGCTGCGATCACCTGGCACCGTCCGTGTACATGTTGGTCGTCGAATTTCACTTTTCCAAAGACGTGAAACGCTGGCTTCTCTCAGAAGTAAGACGGAGAAGGCTCTACAGGTACGTTGGTGCTCGGGTGATGTCGTAAGCAAAATGCTTGTTTCGATCGCAACCAAAAACAAATCCACCAAACCCGATTCACTCAAAATAACGTCGAATTTATAATAATCTGGATTTACGACATAACAGTTTAAATCTGGCAAGAGTTTCAAATAGAAACACTGACAGGAAATAACAATCCGAGATCTTTGGAAGTTTTTTTTTTTTAAGACAAAGTTCACCGAATGTCCTACATTATTGCGACAGCTTTTAAACATACCTAAACAGACAACGTAGAATTCAATTGAATGCTAATAGACTTTATGATCAGGATTTGTGATGTATTCTAGTCTACTGTACATCATGCACACCTGACAACCCCTTTATCTTTCCTGTACGGTTGACTGCTTAAGTCAAATATCTTCATTGCATGGGCTTTAGTAGGAACTACCAGACTGGAGTTGTTTGGATAAACAGGTCTAATCTATCTGAGATGTTCTGTTTCCCAATTTTTGATGATCCGCACATATTGTATATTCAAGAAAATGTCATGGCACAGCACCTCACAAAAAAAATATTCACAAAAAGTGGAAAAACAGGTTAATTTGGTACCTTCTGCCACCTAGTGGAAGAGCATTTCATTGTTTGATGATATTTCACCTAATCTCAATGCGTCTTCACGAAAATCCCACAAAATTATATACATTGTATTGAAATGAAGATGTGCTTGTCTCAAATTATTTACTTAGTGTGAAATATTTAGTCCTGCTTAGTTGAACACAAATGATTTTGTATGAATGGCAACAGTCCTGAAAATTTCCTTGACATCACTTTAAAACAAGTCAAACATATTGTGGCAATTAAGGAATACAAAAGAACATTTATTAGGATTCCCAAAGTGAGCGCACTGATGTTCAATGATTTCTGTCTTACTTGGAATGCTTTATTTTCCAGGATGCCAAGAAGATCCTGACTCGCAGCACCAGGATGAGCGTGACGTCATGGTTTCTGGTCAGCAGCTCGGGCACGCGCCACCGGTTGCCGCAGGAGATGATCTTTGTCGGCCGGGACGACTGCGAGCTAATGCTGCAGGTGTGTGACTTGTGTGTGTTTTCGGAGCGAGGGCTCACCAAGGTGATGCATAGGAGGCCGAGGTTGACACAGCAAACAGCAGGATGGTGTCACATGACTGCCAACCGCCTCCCCGTGTAATCTCTTCAAAAATGATGAGAACGGCTCCTCTGATGTGTGTGACATGACAGCCGGTTGCATTCATGTGTCAAACACACCAAGCATGGCCTCCCAGCATGCATTGCGGTTGTGACGAGGCCAAACTGGCAGTAGGCAATTGTGTGTCATGACTGAGCTCAAAGTGTCCATACTAAAAAAAAAGTTTCCCCCTTCTAAAATGACCCATTGTTTATTTGATTTGATTTGTAAGTGCTACTTTACTCTAGCTCAAAAGCCGCCCCCCAAACGATTTAACAGTTGGATTCTTTGAATACTTTCCGTAGCTCTCCATATTATGTGACACTGAGAAAATCCTGTTTGGCATGAAAGTAGTATCAAATGACTCCGTGCCTTCCAACTTGCATGTTTAGAATTACCGAGACAACTGTCGCCTGGTGAGTATCCACCAGTAATTAGAACATCTCCGCCTTTGTTTCTGGTCTGGACTTCATTGGCCTAGATGTTGTTTCCTAGTGCTGCAGTTGAACGATTTGGCCGAGTGATTTGTCCTCAAACAGTCAGAGGCCTCAGAGTGAGGAATGTGTCAGTGCTGCCGTTGCACAGTTAACCTAATCAAGTCGGTAAACTGTTTCATGAAGCCTACAGCCTCAGGCAAGCAAGTCACTCTCCAGAAAGTTAAAAGTGCCGATTGGACAACACAGACAATCCACATCAGGCTGGCTTTTTCTAACCAGATAAAAGGCCCATTGATGGGTGTAAACGATTCTGCCTGTTGGTGATCTTTGTCACGCAGAGTGGTCAATGAGCGGAGAAATGAAAGTGTCCTAATCGCTAGCTCGGTTTGGATACACAGTAACGGATGAAAACAGAAGCACATTTTTATATATCTGGATATTTCTATCTTTTGCAGTCTCGAAGTGTGGACAAACAGCACGCTGTGATCAACTATGACCCCAACGCAGATGAGCACATGGTGAAGGATCTGGGCAGCTTGAATGGGGTGAGTGAATCCAGGCTGCCTCCGGCTAGAGTAATGGAGCCAGCTCCGGTTTGGTACCGTTCCTTAATCACAAAATGACGGTTCTGGTCAGGACAACAACTGTAATCAAGCGCCATTCCTTTCTAAACGCTCCGCCTGTCTCCGCTTTGCTGCTTCATTATCCCCACTCAACTCAGAGTTGAGTGGGTCAGAGATGTTGCTCATTGTTCTCCAAGAGAGTGTCTTTGGGCCGTGACAAACTAATCAGAGCGTAGCAGTGTCAGGACCTGGACCAGTAATTATACATGACTTTCAACAATTATGTCTCTGCCCTTGCTTAAGGACGTAATCTCATCAGCGTTTCAATGAACCACGGGATTAGCTTTCAATGGGAAAAGGGCCAACTGCAAAGCACCTTATGGTATCTGGACCTATGCATCAGTGAGCAAAAAGTGCTCTCATACAGTTCATACCATGATTATCTGCGTTTTTTTTTCTTTCAGACCTTTGTGAATGACCTCCGAATTCCTGACCAGACGTACATCACCCTCAAGCTTTCAGATGTCATTCGCTTTGGTTATGATATCCTTTATTTCCAAATATGTCGTCTTAATGATGTATTCCACCAGTATAATTTAGATTCAATATATTTTTTTGGTATGCTCATCTGGCCTGAGCCCACTGGCCAGCTGTAATGAGCACCAATAGGCTCCTGCTTGCGCCACCAATATTCAACTTTTCCCCTTTGTTGGCCACTGGCTACAGAGGCATGTTAATCCTTTGTGGTTTTCCAGTCAGGCGTTTTAGATTATTGTTTAAATGTGGACTGAAAATCTCCTGCACCCTTTGACCCCTCCCTCACAGCCGCAAGCTTGTGGGAGGTGGAATTTAGTTTAGATAACATGGTGGATTGCTCTTGCACTACTGTGACCATTTACGGATGTTTGTCACCACAAATGAATAACCACATGTCACACCTTGCATTATTTGTATACTTGTAAAAAAAATAAAAAAATAAAAAGATCAGTTCTACCTTAACTGGTGGCCACATGCTCATGTATATATACTGGAGAAGAGTCAACACAAAGTGCCAGAGGAGGCTCTCAAGGTAAGCTTTTCAGACAAGCCCTGGCAGACTGTTTGCTATCGGGATTTTTTGGTGAATGCAAACATGGATGTGCAACCCCGAGTAGATTGTGTATGGGAGGGACGAGCAGGGCATTGTTGTACTAGTTGTATCTTGTGCCTGACATCCTGTTTCCCTTCTCACACTCTGCACAGCACGAGAAGTACACCAGCCAGTTGCAACTCAGTCTCAAAGCTCTGGAGGCCCGGGTGAAGGACAAACAGCAGGTTCACAACCAAGAGAAGAGCAAAGAGATTGTTTCCAATGCTAAGCTACCTCAGAAGGGCGAACGCAAAGCACTTTCGCTTTCAGGTAAAAATGAGCCTTTACACCAGGGGTGTCAAACTCATTTTTTTCACGGGCCGCATTGTAGTCATAGCTTCTTTCGGAGGGCCATTATGACTGTCAACCCAAATAAATGTATGAGCACCTCATATTATATACAGTAAAAGCTACAAAACAAACTGACAAATAACTCGTTTTCAAATCAGACGAGTAAAAACTGGTCAAATATTTAAAAAAAAATATTAAAAGTGAAGACGATTTGCAATTCTAGTAATGACATTTGATGCAGAATTTGTCTTCGCGGCCCACATAAAATGATGTGGCGGACCATATCTGGCCCCCGGGCCTTGAGTTTGACACCTGTGCTTTACACGATCTCTGTCGTGACAAGCAGCTGCTTTGGAAACTGCTCTTTGGGTTCCATGAGAGGAACAGTGAAATTGCTACAGCCAGTCAAAACGTATTCCCCATATAGATATGGATGAATTTTTTTGTAAAATGGTGTGTTGTCACTTAAGAAATAGACTTCGGAGGTGGCTGCATAAGTTGACTTAATTGTAAGTGAAGGGGTGAAAAGGATAAGGAGAAGTTCTTATCTTGGTCAGCCATGCCTGTCAGCTGACACGGAGGCCTTTTGGATGTACGCCCACAAAGGTTCTTAAAGCGGTGTTCATGTCCTGGTACCAACGCTTCACATGGGTACTGCCTCAGAGTTGCTCTCAGGGCATCTAAGCTTCTGTGAGCTGCATCAATCTCAACAAATCCTATTTTACGACACAGGCAATAGTTCAAGAATTGTTCGAAAAGGAAGTGAGAAAAGCTCTTCCAGCTGTTCACATTTTTTTCTGCTCCATAATAACCCCTATGACATCAGAGGAAAAAAACAGACTCGCTTAAAATAGGATGTTTGTGAACATCCCCAGAGATGTAGATTTTCTCACAACTGCCCAGTGACTCAAAATCTTCCCCGTTTTGGAAAAATAAAAGCTCTTGCATGCTTGACATTTTTGGTTAGTTTTGTGTGAGTTAAACAAGTCCGGCCTGACTCTGCTCCAACTTGAAAAAGAGCTTTTCTGCTTTCTCTTGCGTGTTTTCCAATCCAGCTGCTCAGGATGTAGAGTTTGTCAAGTCTTGCCGCTGTCAGCAAGGGCGGGACATGGCACATTTAAAGTCAGGGTGTGACTCATTAAAACATTAAAGTACATAGCTTGCCGCACTAGTACTTGTCATAGTACTGTATCTTAGAAACCATGACCTACTTTGGAAAAATTAAAATGGAAAACTTTACAATTATTTAGAGACCAGAATAGAGTTGTTGCTTGTAACAACATTAAAAAAAACCCATAAAAATCAGTTTTTCCATTTTGCCTTCTATGCATAAGTTTATCAGCATAACTAATATTTTGTGTTTGTCATTTAGCTACTACAGATACACTAATATCCAAGCCAACTCCTCTTTATGGCCAACCATCCTGGTGGGGGGAGGATGAGGATCCAGCCACTAAAATCCAGAACCGGAGCGGGAAATCCACACACCTACAAACGCCAGGTCTGAGAATGTGTTTTACAAATATGTCTCACTGGGTTTATTTTTTTTTAATCTTTTTGTTATACTGAATACTTTTAAATCACTTCAAACCTAGTTGAAAGTATCATGATTTTCTGTGGCATCACTATCCAATGCCCTTTGTGGGTCACTGATAGATGGGATAATGTGAAGCCCAAGGCACATCCCTGGCTGCCAGTTGTGGAAAGTGAGCCAGCTCTTACTATGGTAGGCCAATGGGCAGTGCCTGTCTGCCTCGTGATGGATTATGACCCTCTAAGCTGCTGGAGGGGGTAGGAAGCTTTGATTGTTGGCCTCATGTCGAGCAGCAGTAACAGATAATACGAGCCCTGCTGGGCTACATTCAGCAACTGTGAGATGAAAGTATCACTGGTTTTCCGATTTGGGTGATTATGTATATTGACAACACAATCGGCAAAATCCCTGATGGCCACCGTTCATGCAGCCAGGATGTGCCCTTCAATAAGCTGATCACAATTATGATTTGATTGATTGATTACCAATCCATGGCGTACGTTTTGCCCAAGGTCAACTGGGAATGGCTCCAGCTCGCCTTGGACCTTGAACAAGTGTTATAGAACATTGAGTCTCTCATTGTAGCAGCTCCAACAACTTCAACATTTTATGAATAAGAATTGGCGACTTTTTTTTTTACAACTCAGAAGTCTCCATCATGTCATTTTAATTCAAACACGGCTATGTTCCCAAACTTAGTAAGTTCTGAAATGCCACATTGTTGTGAGTTGAACTATAATTATTTGTTGTATCTTGCCACCAGAATCTGGTAAGGACGTTCCCAGGTATGAGCTTCGCAGTTCTTTGTCTGACAATCAAGGCAAGTCCATCTTTTCCTACCGCCAAGAGCCCAGCTACTTTGAGATCCCCACAAAAGAGTTACAGCAACGGCCGTCCAAGCCACCAGACTTGCAAGTTCATGAGGTTCCAACTAAGGACACTCAAGATCAAGATCTTGTCCCACCCACCCCGACGCCTCCCGTGGTCCAAAGCCATGCCTCCTTCACTATCGAGTTTGATGAATGCACCCCAGGCAAAATGATGATCAAGGACCATGTCACTAAGTTCTCCTTCCGTCAGCAACGTAAGCCTCCTCCTGCTGAGGGTGTGACCGCTCCTACCGAGGTGATGTCAGCTGAAAGTAAGGTTGCTGACTGGCTGGTTCAAAGTCCCAGTAACATGATGAGGAGAAGATCCCAGGGTGAAAACATCTTCTTCAGTGGCAACAATGATCCGTCACTTCTGAAGACTGTCAAGGGTGAGTACAAAAGTCTGTAGGTTTATCCTTAATGCAATTAATAGGGATTGACTCTTGAAAGTTTCTTCTTTCATCATCAGTCAACCAATATGGAAAAGTCATCGGTGCAGAAGATCCCACAGTCAATGAGCAGACTTTGCTGCCATCACAATCTCCAGTTGGCTACCAGATTTCATCACAGCTCCAGAGAGCCTCCCCTCCTGAGCGCTTCACTGACTCAGAGCAGCCCTCCTCTTACTCTCCTCCAGAGTCTCAATCCGGTACCAGCAAGGCAGATCCTCACCAAGCTTTTGTCATAGAATTTTACGAGCATTCTGATGATAACCCCAGAAGGAAACGTTCCCTGACTAACTCGTCAGAGCATTCAAACCTCAGGCTCCATCTTGAAAAGGCCAGGAAAAGCACAAGTCCAGCCAGTGAGAAGCAAGTCCAGTCCGGAGCCTGTCGCACTCCCCCATCCCAACGGTACACTATTCCCCTAAAAGGGTCCGCTTCCTCTAGTTCCCAAAGAAGTGGCTCTCTGCGACGGGAAAAGACAGAAGAACGAATCAGCACCGGCTTTTCTTCAAGGTCATCTTCTGGTATTTCTGTCAAGCCTTTTAGCAGTGTGGGCCGAAGATCCAAATTAGCAAAGGAATTTACAACTGAATGGCTCAAAGAGAAAAAGCAGACGTCTTCTTCCAATGAAGAGAAAAAATCATTTATCCCTCCAACAAAACCTGAAACTGAAACTTCAGTAGTCCCACAGCTTGATCAGACTCTCAGCAGCCCTACTATGGTTGATCCTCCCTCTCTACCCAAGACATCCTCTCCGATCAACCAGCCCGTTCCCCTCAAGGTCCCGACGATGCCTCTCGTTTGTCAGAGTGGAGAGGTCAAGATGACCCAAGGAGGCCCTAGAAATGCAGAGGAGGACACTTTGAGCGATGCGGGAACCTACACCATCGAAGCAGATGCCGCAGATAAGGAGCTTGAAGACGCCCGCAACAAAATTGATAAGGCAAGTTGTTGTTTTTTCTCACAGCTGTGGAGTTCTAACCCTTTACTTTTCAATCCGAACAGTCTCGTGTCTCTTGGGACAAAATCCTTCCCAGAAAATGGAACCATACATATTGATGGCCCCGATTACCCATTTTGAATGCTTTGTTCCAGGTGTTTGGTGTTGTTGTGAATCCAGTGGGAACCAATCACACTGAACCAGATACATCAGCCACATTTAAGCCTGTTATTGTTGAGAGCAGGGAGCTGCATAGGCAGAGTAACAATGGGGAGGTGAGGCCTGCTCCGCAACAAGGAGCAAGTGGGGTGAAGGTAAACCTTCCTGCTCGGATTGGGAAAAAAAAAAAAATCAAATCAATAGTCTTCCAATTACCACTCTTAAAATCGGGTCAATAAATTGGGCCTCAATCTTTTGGTAACTCTGTCTTTTGATTCCCTATATTTCTCTCTTCTCACACACTTTGGGATATTCGTGGTTTGATTTAATTAGGCAAGGTGTAATTATGAATCACAAACCAATCACCAGACAATTCATCCGGGTCACCTGCACTATCTGATGTACAAGAGAAGAGCTGGATTAAGAACAATCTGACATGAATTTTAGAATTCTCAGTTTGGATTGACTGTTGAAGGGTGTTAAATTTGGAATGTTTATTTAAGTGGTCTTGAATTTATAGTATTACAATTTTATATGCTTTTGTGTAGTTGTGTAATGTTTCCAAAATAATTAAAATCTATACAGTGACAAATTACATCCACAATAATAAATAGAAATTGAAAAAGATGTCAATCAAAACTGAGCATTTAAAAAAAAAAAAAAAAAAAAACTTAACTCTTGTGCTGGAGGTCATTAGAGTGTGCAATTGTACCTGATGTAACTCTATACTGTAGGCTTTCTTAATTTATTTGCCGCTGCGGAAAAATAAAAATCAGATGTGCTTCATCTGCGTCATTTAATAGAAACACACAATAAGTCACGTTTTACCTTACACAGGTTCAGATGGCAAGCGGAGTGATGCCGGGAGCTCCAAAATGGATGTCTTGCTGGGCGAGCTTGGTCGACGTGGAGCCTGGTCCTTCGTCTGGCCACTTTAATAGGTCGGCCCAGATGGGGTTGTCAGGAGGAGGTAAGAAGCCGATTTGAAATGATAATGAGTCCGCCTCATGAATATATTTTCTGTTCCACGATGTGTGTTTAATATGCAATTGTGCAATAACTATTTGATTGTAGCACGGACCACAATCCCAGCCAAGCTCAGCCAAAATCATGACAGCGTCGACTCCGAAGGCCCAAGAACTCAACGCATTCTGAAGGAGATGAATGACGCTCCAGCACCCAGCATTCATATTCACTATGAGCCACATTCGACATTTGTCGTGGAAGAAAGCAGCTTGGTGGCCACCAGCACTTCTGATGATGGCGTTCATCGATTGTCCGTGCAGGATGATTTGGACCCCGATAGTCTCAGCGATGCCAGCAAGTCTGACGACGGTTCCATCGTAGAGCAGCGAAGGGGGCCGCCGTCAGACACAGGAAAGGGAAAAAACGAGGATGAGCTCAGGCAATCTCAAAACTTAAACACGTTCTACATTGATTCAGAAGACGACTCCCCCGAACCAGAAAATGGAGCCTCAAACTCTGTCACTATTGAAAAGACTGAGAAAAAACGATCTCCTAAAACCTTCTCAACAGCCACTTTGACCAAGCGTAAAGGGGGACAGGATTCAGGAAAAGTCAGGCCCAGCATGTCTGCTCCTATTCTGGTCCAGGAAACGCAGAGTTCGGACTCCAAGGACAGCTCAACATCCTCCTTAGTCAGACAAGAGAGCTTCACCATGGCGCAGCCGAGCAGTGCCAGACTGCCCAACATCTCTTCTCACGGAGAACTTGAACCTGACTTATTCCAGCAAACCTCCAGCCAGGACACTCATACTTACCTCAAAGACACGGAGGATGTGCTTGCTCTTCTGGAGGCCAAGATCCAAGCAGGCCAATCTGAAACCGCAGCTTCTCCCGTACCAGACTCCCTCTCCGGGGAGTCTGATGTGGATTCCTCCAGTACAGTCAGCCAGCAGAGCAATAAGACCAAGTCCAACCCGCTGACTAAAAAACCTCCGCTGAATGTGCTCCAAAGGGAAAGATCTTCGGGTAGTTTATCCAGTCTCTTCTCAAACTACCAGTCTTCTGTTTTGCCTCAACGACCAGAAAAGACCGAGGCCCTCAGGAGACCAGTTGGACTAAGGCGTAGTATTGGCAAATGTGGTTCTGCTGACCTGAGTGACGACCCTCAGTGCTCCAATGTTCCGTACTCTGATCAGGAATCCACACACACCCAGAAAAAATACACTATACCCCTTCAGCGGGATGATGCCAAGAGTTCAAGGGTGAACCAAACGTTGAGCCGTGTCAATAGCTTCTCAGCACCAAGACCCACACGGGCATCCATGCTCAGGCGAGCCCGCCTTGGCGACGCCTCCGACAACGAGACCACAGAGACAGAACGGCTCTCCCAGGAGGCGGCTAATGCCCGCGCTAAGGAAACCAAGAAACTCTCCAAGTGGGATATGCTAGCCATGCCTCGCCGCCGGACCAGCTCCTTCCATGCAACCAGTGACACGGAGAACTCCGCCGCCTCACAGTGGGCAGGAAAGAACCTAAACCGTACCACAGAATCTGGAAGCACCAGGACATCTGCTGTCGGGCCAAAATCTGGCGAAAGACCGCTGAAGCCCTCTCTCACAAAAACACCCATCACCCGTGGACGCTCCAGCAGTGCCAAATATGCCAGCAGCACAGCGAGTGAGTAGAAACATTTATGATTGGATCAGTACACACCAAGCAACATTGAATAGCAAAATGTATTTATTTTAATTTTCAAGTAATACTAAAAATCATTTAAAAAATACAGTATTTTTTTTCCATTTAAACAATTTTGATTTTGCTTGAGAGACCAGAACTTAATAGGCATGGGACTTCAATGTCTGACCCAGTGATGAATTGGTTTGTTTTTTTAAATTTATTATTCATTAATGACGTCTCTACTTGGGCAGATTTGTTTTTTATGTGGGAAGTGATCCAATACTTTTACTAACAATAATAACACCTCGATTCATCTGCACAATTTGCACCAGTTCAACCATTTACATACTGCTGCAATATTGTGAGCCTTTATCAAGTTCAATAATTCAGAATTGGTCTTGACTGCATTCAGCTGCGGTGCTGTGAAGGTTTAACATTTGCTCATTTTTCTCGACTCCAAAAAAAATTGAACTCACCTCCGTAAGAAATGAGCACATCCACACCACCTTTTCTTTATTCGTGGACAGGGACAAAGCTGGAACTTTTTTGAGGTCTTCCTTTGCTACACAGCACACGTGTCTGAGATCAAATTGGCCACCATTTAGCTCCGCCCCTGTTCAAAAATCTTTGGGGTGGTGTACTATGATAAAATTTGTGTGTCTCTCCCTCCTTTTCCTCCCTTTATCACAACTAATCCTCTATAACACAAACCAATTCATGCTGCCAAAGGCTCCCGGAGACGCCAGAAAGGTTGTGGCTATACCTCCACGTCAGATGAGGAGTACGACTCCAATCACATCACCCCTAAACACAAACGCTCCCAACCTTCCTCAGCCTCCCACAGTCCGCACCGTCCGCCTCGGCCCCACCCGGTGGTTCCGCCGCACCCCAAACCCCAAAGCAAGGATTCTGAAGAGCAGAACCAGGACGGGGAGGGCTTGAACAACTGGTCCACCCACAGTGCCGAGATTGCGCGGTAGGGATTTGGGAATATCACATTTGCGTTGTTTGGCAAAATTCTGCGGTACGCCCATCGCCTCGTCTCGAACTTTTCGTTTGCGCTCCCTCTCTGATAGCTTGAGTCAAGACCTGGCCAAAGATCTCGCCATCTTGGCCCGAGAGATTCATGACGTCACAGGAGAAGGTGACTCACAGAATTTGACGGCGGAGAGTAGCGTACCTGTTTCTGCAGTGACTGCTCATGAAAAGGTAAACGGAATTACATCCAATCAGGAACAACCTTACTACAACAGTCATTTTGCAGCTCGTTCAGCGGATACCAGAGATGGGATTGAACTATCAGAGAGTCCCACCACGTACTTCATCAGCAGAACCTAACCCAAGCGACCAGGATGTGAACTCCGAACTGCAACTTCACAACATAGAGCAGGTCTGACACAATACCACACTCCTGGCTGAAACATCTGACGCAAGCCATCTGAGATCATCAGAGGTGATCTTTTGTTTGCGCAGGTTGCCGTGCAGGACCCCATGCTGAACCCTGTGTCGCAGGTCATTATGGCCATCCGAGAGAACACGGAACAGCTTTCTGAGAAGATCAAGTAGGAACCTAAGTGTCATTTATTTCTAGTTTTATATCTGTCTGGAGATTTTTTTTTTCATAAACACCAATGAATGTCATTTTTCAACAGCTTGTCTAATATTGCTGTACTGTGTTCAGGGTGCTGTTTCATGACAAAATGGATGTTTGGGAACAAATAGAGGCGGAAGTTAATTCAAATAGCGATGGGCCTGTTGTCAAGGCATCCAACAAGGTATGGGTTCACTTTTATTTTTTTATGACTATTTACAAACTCAGGCCAAACTGTCTTGCGTGTGTTTCAGGATATTACATCTATTTTGAAAGAACTGAGAAGAGTCCAAAAACAACTTGTGGGTAAGTCAGTCAGAGCATGTACAAATCTAAATACTTGTCATGATAATTCAATAATTCAATAATTGTCATTTTTCTTTGCAGTCATAAATACGGTTGTGGAGCCCAGTTGGCAGCCGGACGCTCATTCCTCTGAGTCTGAGGTCACCTCCTCACAAGGGGGTCACTTTTCCCGACCCGCGGGGTCAAGGGACTGGAGAACGGTCCACTCTGTCTCCAAGCGAGGAGGTGGTCGGAGGCCCGGGGAAAGTGTGCGGATGGCTGCCGTGACGCCGGAAGATCTCCGAGAGGGACGCTTGGTTTGACATCGGCTCGGCCTCAGTGTCACAAACACAGGTGTCGTGCGTTGAAGGCAGGAAGTGAAATCAAGCAAGGTGAAAAGTGGAAGTGAGAGCACTACGGAACTTTGAGTGCTGCACATAGAATATGTAGAACACAGTGGAACAGTCTGAGGAGGACTTCCTGAAATGATTTCATGATGAAATGCCCTCAACACTAGTTGATTGTATTTGCCAGTAATTTGACCAATTCAAGTTTTCGAATCAAAATAAATTGTTGGCATTAAAAACAAAATTAACACCCTGGGACTAATCAACTCAGGGAACCCGACAAAAAAAAAAAAATCTTTTTGTGTTCATTGTACAATCTCAAATTAATTTTAAGCATGTGTGGCCTGCTCTTGCTGGCATTTTTCCTTTCCAGATGTTCTGTCACATCTATGCATTTTGACCAGATCTATGCAATAACGTCAAATACGTATTTATATTTTGTACAAAAATCATGCATCGTCTCCCAGATGTTATGTTTTCAGGGAGTTAATGATCAGTTATTCCTTTCAGCCGAATAAAAGGAAGGCAACCAAATAGCACGAGCGACTGTAAAACCTCAGTTGTCATGCATTTAATGTGCTGTCGTTTCTGAGCAAAACGTAGTTTGTGATCTGATTATACTACCAATTACCTCTATGGGGCTTTTGCACTAAAGTAGCGCCACATTCTCCTTTTATCCTTGCTTTTCACCTCTGCGACAGCAGGATGAAAGTACCGCGGTTCACCAGCAGGTTGATGTTCTTCCTCTTCTTCCACGTAGCGTGCCATTGCGAAGTTCTTGCAAGTGCCCCTAAGCTATGTTAGGATGCTTCTCGCAACCCGGCAAGATGTTTACAAGTGAATGTGTGACGCGTTGCTGCTAATCTGTTTTGATGGGATAGTTGGCTTTAATCCCAACAAAGTCCTTATAAACCTACGAAGCGGAAATGTAAACACTGTGTCAATCTGTTCCATGACTGTTTTGTTGATAAAGAATCACATTTTGTTGTCTTTTTGGTGTTTTATGTTATGTCAAGCAAATTATGAGGGTCTTTTTCTAATAAATTGAATTTGAAAGTATGGATAATATGTGGTAATTTACTTGTTTCTATTTCAAGCACAGTCTAAATGGTGAAATGAAAATGAGGGGGTGAAAAAAAAAGGGGAACTGAGTTTTATACAATAGAGATGAAGAGGAAGAAGCGATCTGAGTTAATTTAAGTGGCGGACCCCGGTAGCAGGCCTCCGGCATTTAGGGGTGGGGTGATGTGTTTGTCTTTTGTGATGTCATGCTCTTTTTGTATCTGATGAATTGTCTCCAGCCACAGTTGTTGGCACGCAGTCATAAAGACGACACGAGACGAGTCAAAAAGAGTCTTTATGATTGTCTGCCACAGCTTCATGCCTGAACTTCATGCGAGTTGTTCCCCGTAATGCATTTGTTTTATTTTTTTAATAAATCTATCATTAATATTTTGCTTTCTTTCTGGACTTTATTAGGTCAATTGTGCATGGAAGGATGACCATCTATAAACCTTACTGTCTTAAACACAAGGTATGTTGACCTCAATTCTACAATTATACACTTTTGTGCTATTGAAATTGTTTTATGTCATGTCAGGAGTTCTATGTCAACATTGCCAGTGGGGTTTATTGCGGACTGCTCATCGCGGGGATGCTGTATTTGGTTTTGTGCCTCCCATCCAATCACCAGAAACAGTGCAGGTAACAAGGGAATTAAGTTACCTTGTTTATCTCTCTGTGCAAGAATTTTATCGTACCTACAGGAAGAGGGGTTTTGCTAAATTAATTCAAAGTGGAGCTAGTTTGCGGAAGTTTACAATTTAGGTGAATCTCAGACAGACAGCAAAGAAGTGAATGATAATCAAGATTTATAATTGAATAGTGTCAGCACTAGTGTTGAAAATGAAATGAAAATATAATCTCTAAAATGTTTTATCAAGGTATCATGTTTATTTTGTTTTTCTGGGGTTCATATTTTTTCATTTGTAATTGATGGAAATCAATGATTGCACCATAAATGCTAAATTAAGAAATCTACTTAATTGAGAAATATTTGACACATTAATAGATTATTTAGATAATGTTTTTGTTTTTCTGGGGTCAATATTTTTTCATTTTTAATGGATGGATTGATGGAAATGAATAATTGCACCATAAATGCTAAATTAAGAAATCTGAATAATTCAAAAATATTTGGCAGATTAATAGATTATTTAAATAATAATTAGCGAGCAGCCCTAACATTGAAAAAAAAAGTGCATTGTTGCTTCGGAATAGGCACCATAAACTCTAAAAAATAAAATTAAAGCTTACAAAAGAATATTTTTCACAAAAATGGTGGTGGGAGGAGAGTCTAAAAGTGCATTTACTGTTCCAGTATGGTTCTTGTGGAGAGTATTCCTCAACACATGCAATACAAAGCCAACGTGACCTTTGGGATCCCTTTGGAGAAAGCTTGGAAGGACCTCCTTTCTGTCGCGACGACCAACCTGGAAGTGGTTTCTTTTTACTGGACATTAACTGGGGATGACATCGGCGTCAACGATTCCTCTGATAAACCCGTAAGTACCATCTCAATGAGCTAAACCAGACTCTGCAGATTGTGGCACACTAACAAAGCTTGACCCTGGCAACAACAGGGACGGGAAATCTTTGCGCAACTTCAATCTCTTCCCTCCAAGAAGGTCGAAGTCCGAGTGTTAACCAGCATTCCTTCCATCAAAACACACTCCACTAACTTAAAGATCCTAGCAGAAAAAGGTGTGTGTTTGGAACACAATGGCACAACTTTCTTTCTCACCAACATCTCTCTTCATCCTCTACAGGAGCGTATGTACGCCATGTGGATTTTGGACACCTGACAAAGGGTGTGCTGCATAGCAAGTTCTGGATAGTGGACAGACAACATGTGTTTATCGGAAGTGCCAACATGGATTGGAGAGCTCTGACACAGGTGAAACAACTGCTTCGGGAAACACAGTGTAAGTAAGACGACTGTTTAACCACACTTGTGACTGTGTAGGTAAAGGAACTAGGCATGGTCATTTACAATTGCCCCAGTCTTGCAAACGACCTCTATCAGATCTTCTCGTCTTACTGGGAATTGGGAATGCCTAAAAACACCATGCCAGAATACCTACCAGTCAGTCACATCAATAAACAGAACCCCCTGTTGGTCAAAGAGGATAACATCACCAGCAGACTCTTCATATCAGTCAGTTTCTGTTAACTTTTTTTTTTTAGGATCAACAAGAACTATATGCAGATTCTTGTTAAAATATGTTGATGACTTTTGTTATTTGCATCAAGGGTTCCCCACCGTCAATCTGCCCAAATACACGGACTCTGGACCTGGATGCCATTGTTTCCAGCATCTCGGAAGCTCAACGCTACATTGATGTAGCTGTCATGGAATATTCCCCCATCATACGCTTTCAACACCCAAAACGGTGAATAGAAAATATACAGTGCGTCATTAAATAAGAATATCGTGTTGAACTTTATTTAAGCAGTTCAATACAAAAGGTTACATCTGTAGTAGACTCACTACACACATAGGTTATTATAGTTAATTGAAATTAATGAAATAGTAAAACTAGAATTTGTTGTTAGCAAAATACAAATGATGGTGTGCTAAAAAAAAAACATCAAACCATTATATTTATATATATGTTATATATATATAATTACAGCTAAAATGTATTTAGTTGTTTTGTCTGTCATTTAGCGGCTCGGTGGGGCACTGGGTAGCACGTCCGCCTCACAGCTAGGAGGGTGCGGGTTCGATTCCACCTCCGGCCCTCCCTGTGTGGAGTTTGCATGTTCTCCCCGGGCCCGCGTGGGTTTTCTCCGGGCACTCCGGTTTCCTCCCACATTCCAAAAACATGCTTGGTAGGCCGATTGAAGACTCCAAATTGTCCCTACGTGTGAGTGTGAGTGCGATTGGTTGTCTGTCTCTGTGTGCCCTGCGATTGGCTGGCAACCAGTTCAGGGTGTCCCCCGCCTACTGCCCGATGACGGCTGGGATAGGCTCCAGCACGCCCGCGACCCCCGTGGGGACTAAGCGGTTCAGAAAATGGATGGATGGATGTCTGTCATTTAAATTTTTACATAAGCTTTCGGGCATCATTTCAAATGAATTTATTTTGGTATTACTGGTGAGCCATACGAAAGAAACAAGGTCAGTTGTTGAGAAACTAGTTTTCTTTGTTTGATTAAACGAGTGACTTACTTATCCAACCTTTTCAATGTTAAAAAGCTACTACCTTGAATCTAACTGCTGAAATAATACAATTTATAAAACACAGCCAATAATTTATTGCGATGCGCCTTTACACCAAGCTATGTTTTGATTTATTTCTGCACTGCATTGATCTTCCAGGTACTGGCCCACTATTGACAACGCTATTAGGACAGCAGCGTTCAGGAGGGTTAAGATCCGAATGCTGATCAGCTGCTGGCCCAACTCCTTTCCAGGAATGCTACCCTTCCTTCGGTCACTTGCCTCCTTAAACAGCTCCACGCATCACCTCAGCATTCAAATAGTAAGGAATTCATACCATTCTGCTTTAGGCATGTTTTTTAAAAAAAAAAAAAAAGATATTTATCAGCTGGTTTAAAGTAATAAATGTTGCTATTTTTTTCTGTTTAGAAGTTATTCATTGTGCCTGGTGGAAACCAGACTAACATTCCCTTTAGTCGCGTCAACCATAACAAATACATGGTGACTGACAAAGTGGCCTACATTGGTGAGTAACTTGCATGACCTTTGCCCCCGAGATTTATCCTGCGATCAATTATTAATGAGCTCAATGCTACGCAGGAACGTCCAACTGGGATGGGGACTATTTCGTGGCTACAGCTGGAGTGGGTTTGGTGATATCCCAGCATGCTCCTCCCCGTATATGGAAGAGAAAAACCGTGCAGGGCCAGCTACAGGCGGTGTTCAACAGGGACTGGTACTCTGAGTTTGCAGTGAACCTCACTGACCTAGGTCACCATGCAGACTGCCCACTGTTACCATGAGAAAGGATAAATACTCTTTATATGTGGTCAACTACATCTTAATAGCATCAATTGAAATTAAGTAATTGAAGCTACGTTTGATATATAAATTTGCAACAAGATATCCTGTATGAACATGTGCTTTAATTTTTTTTAATGTATTTTCATTTACTGCGTTGCCTGGAATAAACACACGGTGCCATTGTGTGAAAATGATTGTTTTTAATTAGAATTGATTTCAATGGAGCTATGCAGATGTTATTTTTAATCGTTATTTTATTGATTACGATGAGTAGTTTGACAGTTGAGCACACTGACTAGGCAAGTTTTGAAGATCAGCGTCAGACATGACATCCTCCGAGCCACAAGACGGCGCTGTGGTAAACAAAGGAGATTGGCGGAAGTGGAGACAAGAGCGGAGGAAGAGCGCACGCACCACTAGTAGTACGTGTGCATCTAGCTGTTAGCGTCCGGCTATTGAGCTAATCCTACGTTTCTCTCAAGTCGCAAAAATGGTGCTGCTTGAAAACGATTCGGTAAGAAGCAACGTCAGTTTTGTTGTAATGTTTATGCTTTGCCATTAATTTAAAGCGTGCAACTGAAGTATCATTCGGCAAACGCCAGTCAGTACTGTAGACGAATCTGGGTCTTGACAATATCAAGCTGTAAACTTGTCAAATAATTGTATCATTAAGAATTGATTTATTGAGTAAAACGTAGTTTTATGTCTGTAAAAAGAATAGTTTGAATTTTTTTCCCCCGTCAAAACCTTGCCATATAGTCATCTTAACTTGGTCTACATTTGTCGAGGCATATGTGCGTGAACCAAGTGACTAAGCAAAGTAGATTGTGCTGATTTTTTTTGTTTCCTGTAGTTCCTCACAGAGCTCACACGTTTATTCCAAAAGTGCAGATCATCTGGTAGTGTTGTCATCACTTTGAAAAAGTGTAAGTAGCCCGACCGCTTGCCGTTGCATGTCATTTTAACGTCACGTGTGTGTGCGTGTGTGTGGGGGGGTCATGTATCGAAAGTACTGGTATCGGTTCTTGGTATCAGTGATTACTCAAGCGTTGAGAACTTGTACTGGTATTAGTCTGAAAAAGTGGTATTGAACACCTCCACACTGCAAGAGAGTATTAATTTGTGAAGTTTTTGATGAAGATAATATTTTTTTTAAAAACTAAATCTGAAGAATGAGATTGTCTACATGCAGCCCTGTGAAGCACTTAGTTGGTATTGGCATCTTTAAAGACTTTTTTTTTTTTTTGTTCTCCAGATGACGGGAGGACCAAGCCCATGCCCAGGAAAGGCAACTCAGAGTCTTTTGAGCCTGCAGATAATAAATGTCTTCTCAGAGCTTCGGATGGCAAAAAGAAAATCAGCACAGTGGTGAATATGTTGTTGATGTGTTTTCCCCCTACTGACTCATTATATGCTTCTTTTCATTTACTCTACATTTTTCTCTTATAGGTCAGCACCAAAGAAGTAATCAAGTTTCAGATGGTACGTTTTGGCATTCTGCAAGTGTTTGAATTTCAAACAATGTGCTGAATACTGATGGAAGCAACTATTTGCAGGCGTACTCCAACCTCCTGCGAGCGCATATCGACGGCCTGAAAAAGAAAGACAAGAAGAGCAAAAGCAAGAAGAGCAAAGCCACCCAGTGAGCAACAGACTCAAGGGCTCATGAACTGATCCCGTTCCTTTCTGAGAAGATGGGAGCGGCTCCCACCCGGGTCAGTCTCGGTTCATCCACCCGGTGATCACTTTGATATTTTGCCATGATCACGTGTCGTCAATGACTTTTCCGTGCCATCTGGGAGGATTTCTTGTACTGCACAAATGGAACTCTGGAGAAAATCCACACAGTTGGATGCATTTTCTTTGGTTAAATGGCTACGCTTTCTATTTATGTTCAAATAATAATTGTGAAAGCAGTCACTTTTTATGTTTGAGCTTTTTTTTTTTAAAGGGGAGGTGTGTATATCTATCGAAGAGATGGAATGAAATGTTTCACTAAAATCACATTTCATGTGTTTCAAAAGTTTGTTTTTCTCATGTAATCATGTCATGTACAATGGAAATATGAAGCTGCCACTCAGTCCCTCTTTCTTTTTCAAACTCCATTTTCTGTCAAAAGCTTCAGTTCATAGAAAATGGGAAGCAGATTTCAGGATGGACTTCAACTGCCCAGAATCATGAACTATGTCAGGCGCGTTTGACCTCTGAATGGGAAATCCCGAGCGTCCAGGGCTGTGTGCTATATCGGACTTGCAGCGAAATTTAAGTTGACTAATAAAGTGCTGTTAAAAAAAGTCACTGTTTGTGTCCATTTTGCTATTGAAGAACAAAGTGAGCCTTTCAGAGTGCTGCATTTCTCTTGTCTCCTTGTTCCTTAGGGGAGACTGCCGCCTGGTTGTGTCTGGCCTCGTCCTCGTAGCCTTTCTTCATCAGGCGGGTCACGTACTGGAACATGGTCTGGAAAAAGCCATTACCACTACAACGCTCCACACACAGGCAACAATACATTCAACCACAAGAGGCCAGCATATACTCAATAAAACCTGACTGACCTGGACAATAATAAGTCCCAAGACAAAAGTCACCCGGTCAATTAGTATTAGAAAATGTTGCGGCATGTACATTTTATTAAAAGAGGATGTGCGTTTCTCACCTTCCAAGCCTCCTCCAGCTCAGTCGTCCATCTGTCCTTCAAGATGGGCTGCACGACACTGATGAATTCTGCTCCAACATACTGCCAAAATGTGAAACGTAGCTATCAGGACCAGCAAGGTCCACTGCAATTTGTGAAATTTCATGTATTCTTTGGGGATATGGATGGGCCATCACAATCAGTAGTTAGCGATGGGACTAATGGTGGTATTAAGAGGTGGATCAGGGGTGTCAAGCTCCTGTCCTCTGGGGCCGCATTCCAACATGTTTTCCAAGAATCCCTCGTTAAGTGCACCTGTGGCAAAAGTTAGGCTCTCGAAGAACGTGAAAATGAACTGAACTTTTCACTCAGGTGTGTTTAACGAGGGTAACTTGGAAAACATATTGGAACGCGGCCCCCGAGGACTGGAGTTCGACACCCTTCTTACACTGTAGTATTTGGGAGGGGCATTGTAGTGGTAATGGCTTTTTCCAAGCTCCACGGCCAGAGCCTCCAGTTGCTCCAGTTGGTCCAACCTGGCCACACTTTTCTCAATAAAAGACATGACTCTGAAAAAGAGATTATGATTTATATGATGGATTTTATATCTCTTATAAAAGAACAATGAAAATAACTCTATCATATTCATATATGTATCAAATAATTTGGTTTGGATAGCATATGAAATTTGAGTGTTCAGGCTTAACTGACTGACCATGTGACTTACCGCAGTCCGTGTGCTCTCAGTTCACGGTTGGTCCGCAGCCTCTCTAGGTCATCGACATCTCGGAACAGGAAGAACACGTCCTTGCATTCGGGGTGGGTCTCAAAGAGCCTGTTACCAAGACAACGGCATCAAGCGGACAAGGGTGAAGCTGTGTATATACAGTAATCCCTCGTTTATCGCGGATAATTGGTTCCAAAAACCAGTCTTCGGGGGCCGCATTCCAACATGTTTTCCAAGATTCCCTCGTTAAGTGCACCTGTGGCAAAAGTTAGGCTCCTTCAGGACGTGAAAATGAACCGATCTTTTCACGCAGGTGTGTTTAACGAGGGTAACTAATATATTGGAACGCGGCCCCCGAGGACTGGAGTGATATATATATATATATATATATATATATATATATATATATATATATATATATATATATATATATATATATATATATATATATATATATATACAGTGATCCCTCGTTACTTCGCGTATAAATATATATATATATATATATATATATATATATATATATATATATATATATATATATATATATATATATATATATATATATTTATCAGATGACATACATATATCAGATAAGACATATCAGATAAGTATGTATATATATATATAGTATGTATATATATATATATATATATATATATATATATATATATACATACATACATACACACACACACACACCCACGCGCGCGCACACACACACACACACACATACACACACACATTGGTAACATGGCACAGAGCTACCACTTATTTTTTTCTCTTTTGTGTTCGGCCCTTTTGTTAAAGAATTCTTTTCCACACAATGTGCCACTGTATACACACATGGAATTTTAATTGGTGCTGCATATGTTCAAGCCTATGTCTTATCTGAGCTAAAACTCTAGAAGAAAGCATATTTGTGGAGGGAGATTTTTACAATAATAGTCATGGCAAGGCTCTACGGTATAGCCAGAAGCGGTACATCCATTCCCAGACTAACACGCTAAGGTCACACTGGGGACACATGTCATTAATTGGGCTCCAAGCCAAGTGACCTACAACACCCGTGCTCTACATCCAACAGCTGAGGCCGAAACACCCACCACATACGTCATATAGCTTCACATGTCACTACATTAGGTACACCCATGCCATCTAATAAGTTGCATAACTGAACCTCTTAAGGGCCGTTTTTAAAATGATTATTCTTTAATATTTTTGTTTGCTGACAACAATAGCATAGTGCACACGTGGACTGAATATTTATATATATAAGTACTGTTTGTATGGCTAAATTTCCTACTTGCACCCCTAACATTCTGAGTTAGGGGCCACTGCACTATATGAGTTGAAAAAAGTTAGTGTGGAGCCCTGAAAGTCAAATTTCTTTAGAGTTTGCATTCAGATCAATTTTTCATTTCTTCTTTACAGTTGATATAGATGAATTGTAGCAGAGTATCATGGGATCGAAGAATACTGCATCCATGTGTAAATGGCAGGAGAGTCCCAGGTATCAAATTTTTCTAATGATGTGGGTGGGGGTGGCCACCATAGAGCTTATTGTGCATGCAACAATAAGTTAAGTTCTTTAAAACTGATCAACGGTCTTACCTGACAAACACTATGATGCCAACTTTTGCAATGTCATCCCTAATAACTTTCCACGACTCCTTAATCATCTCGATCTGGTTTTGGCTGGGATGTCGTCCTCCTCCTCTACCAACATCATGAGTGCTCTTTTCTCCAATTTCTGCAGTTTCAGCCAAGCCGGATATTGCACAGCCCATTCTTCATAAAAAAACAACGCCTGTTTTTCCCCCCGCTCCAAAACAAAAAGAGTTTCAAATAAATGATGTTCAACAGGAGAGTCTCAGTGTTGCTACTTGATGTAATTTGGTGGCGAAGTGCGCTGGTGAGTTTCGCCTTTCTGCTTGGAGATATCGACAGCCGATGTGAAACACGTCAAAGTAAAATGAACACGTGATAAGAGAACGGATATGATTTTACGCTGAAGGGCGGCTCTAGCAAACATCCGGTGTAGCTCATACTACTGCTAGCACATTTGACGCATGTTTTTTTAAGCGTTATTGTTGGTATGATAAAACATTATTAAAGCTTCCGTTCAACACGACACTAAGAAAAAAAAAGCCAAGTTGTTGTGCATATTTTTTTGCAAGTTGTAAAAACAAAAAAACAAATACAAACGTTGACACATTTTAAATCGGTACTTTTGTTGAGTGGAGATCAAAGTTGTATTAAAAATTGACTGTAATGACCATGACAATATGAGAATGTAAGGCAAATATATCTTATATTGATACTACTATGCATTCATACTGATTCATGCATATAGCAGTCAGCATATTTAAGGACTAATACAGATAGAATAAAAGTTTATTCATGAACTCAGTCTCATCAAAGACTTCCTCAGACAGATTTGTATAGAGATACGTCATGACAATACTGTATGTGCATCAGTCCATGACATCAGTGACCGGCGGCCACGCGCCATTTCTGTTTTTAATGCAAATATGGCAAACTTCAAGTAGTCTTTCTGGAATAGAAAGCTTTCAAAAGGAGTTTATACACTAAAGTCGCTATTTACATGCCAACGTTTGCCCCCAAATACAGCTTCATAAATATTACTCAATAAAAATAGAAATTGGAGGAAAATAATAAAGCTCCAGTGATGCATGAAAACAGCTGTCAGTCAAAGTAACTGCTGTCACATTTTAAGTTTTTTTTTTACATTTATAGCCAACAAAAGAAACTCTTTGGTGTGCGGTCAGCTTAGTTGAGGTAATCTTCCCACATCTGCTTGTTGTTATGCTTTAATAATTAGTATAGTTTAATTGCCAACATTGAATGACAACTAAACAAAAGCCTATCTAGTAATAATACCAATTAGGGGACTGTTGACACGCTTACATCCGATGAGTTAGGAAAAGTCCCAAATGTACAAATATTGCAACAAACTTCTTTTTAAAGACATTGTTTCCCACATTGCATGGACCAATAACATCCCTTCCCAAATGGTGCGTCCAATGCGGACTGCACAACACTGACCAAAAGTTCCCTCTTAGTAAAGATAAACAGTTAACACGTTGATGAGCTGGTGCTTAAACTCTGGAACTTCTCCCGTAAACTCTTCACCAGATTACTTTCTGACGTCTTGGCTGAACTCGGTGCAGCCGACTTGCCGGGACATTGCGAGCTGTCCTCCAGTTGCTGGTCTCCTTCTGCGAGGACGCTGCATTGTGCGGCAGTTAGAGACGCCAGACTGCTAGGACGGCAGGTCCGCACGGGTTCCTGCAAGTTCTGCACTTCATGGAGTGGCAGGGAACCAAGCATGTGCTCCAGCGAGCTCCACCTGCACAGTAGTTTGGACCGGGGTCGAGGCCGATCTTGATCTCCCCTTTCCTTGTACCAAGTCTCAGGTTGTGCCTCCGGACACTGCGTCGGGTCTTTATGAGAGTCTGTGTGAGAGCAGCAATTGCACTTGGCCGGAGAACATTCCAGCATGCTGTTTGAGGAATCAGCATCCAGTTGGCTGGGGTTGTATTTGGAGCAAAGCTCTTGGACGTCAGGCCAGTGGAAGTTCTCCAATTGAGGGCTTTGCGGATCGGTCAGCGTGCTGCGGGAGCTGGCCGCAGAAGATGGAGTCTGGACTGGACTCGGTGTATTCACCTCGTGGATGACCATCTGGTCACAAGCATTCAAGGGTAGTCTCAGGTTGGGTTTACCTGCACACATTAAATATAAAACACATTGTAGAGCACATGTTTGAAGTCTGCCAATTTGTTTTAATTAAATTAAATTAAAAATAAAATAAATAACAAAGACATCTTCCATTTACTTTTTTTCTTGACTTTCTCCTCAAGAACAGCAGGCATGCTCTTGAATCCTTGTTGACTGGAGGCTTCCCGGTTCCTCTGCCAGACCATCGGTCTGTTATTTTTGATTCGCTGGCTGTACTGACGAGCCAGTTGGAACACTTTGTTCTTCATCTTGCCCATGTCCTGCAAGATCTGGTCTTCGTCAACGCTGGTTCTGAAGCTAATGAGCCTGGGGAGCTGGGCCAGGCTCTTCCCTTGAGTCATAGACGTTCTACGCTGCTTGCAGTCTCGAGCGGAGTCTTCTAGTAGAACATCTGAACCATCAGACGAGGGACTTGTTTCTTCTAGAATCAGGGATGGTTGCTTTCGGAGTTTACATTCTGAGGAGTCCAAACACTCAAAGGGATTTTTCTCCTCTTCTCCAGTCTGCTGGACTTCCTCCTCTGACTCCATGTCTTGCCAGACTTTGATCATCTCCGATGAAGGTCGGAAGTCTTCATCTGTGGTAGAAGAATCAGTGACACTTGGAGATCGAGCCTTTACTTCCTCTGATCTCTGTCGTTCAGCCTTTTGCTCAATGTCTGTGTTTGGGTTCTTTTCTAAGCCCGGAAGGTCAAAGACTGACCAAGAAGTAGGTCTGTAACGGGAGAGGACTTTTCTGTGGACTGGGACGGCGGCGTGCTGGTCGGGAATATTGTTAAGCTGCTTGCTCAGCTGCCTGACCAGACCTGCTGGAATGTAGGAGAGACTTTCTCTGCGCTTGATGCTGAAGTTGGCGTCTTGGTGCTCGGCATGCTCATAGTATCTTCTGATCTTGTGGATCAGGAGGAGATCCTGTTTGGACAGAGTGGACCGACGTTCCCCCTCTACGGGGACGGGTTCACAAACGGTCTCAGGGTTCGCCTGCGGCTCAGGAGGCGATACAGTGGGCGACTTTTCTTCAGAGTCCGTGCAGGTTGAGGGGCTTATGAAGACTTCATTGCGTGTCAAAGGTGAGGAGCAAGCCATGGAGCCCAGATCCTCAGAGACCAGGCTGCTCCGCCTGGGCAGGCCAGTGATGAAGCGTTCGGCGATTACACTCGCTTGACCCAACACGGAGCATGGTAGGATTCTCTTATTCCCGGCCACAACTTCCTCCTCCTCCTCCTCCTCCTCCTCCTCCGAGAGCTCGCTGCTCATCAGCGCACTCGTTTCCTCCACTTGAAGACCAGACGAGTCGCTTTCCCCCTCCGCTTCTTCACCGGTTTCTCTAGAAGTCTCAGCCGAATCCGGAGTGAAGGCCTCTAGCGATGACTCGGACTGTTGACGGATGTCCTCTACTTGAGAGACGCAGTCTGAAGGGTGCGGCTCGTCCAAATGGACCTGAAATATGACAAATAGGTTTGCATTAGAGATGCAATTAGACATCGAAAGCAGATCGAAGCACTCTGCACTGGCCATTAGCTTCATGGACCATTTAAAGCCAACAAAACAGTCAAAGTGAAAGGAACGGACGGTTAAGCGCTGCAGTTTGACACAGAATTTCATCTAGTCAAGTCAAGTCAAGTCAAGTCTATTTATGTAGCCCTAAATCCCAGACAAGTCTCAAAGGGCTTCACATGTACCCAATTTTGACTGCCACATGATTTAAATGGGCCTGATGTTCTCGTCTATCTATTGTAGTTGTAGTTGAGTTGCCACTTATTCACTGAGCCAGTATGAATAGAAGAAGGAGAAAAGGACCTGTTTTGTCTCAGCCGCATCTCTCTGGCTTTCTTCATGGCTGTGTGTTTCTTGTGTCTCCTTTCCCGGCGCGTCGGTCAGCTGAGCGGGATCGCCGACTTCATCATCCTGAAAGAGTCCACACATTTCAGTTTGAATCTTTTCAAAATGTAGGCAGGGCTCAGTAGAAGAATTATTGTTGTCGGCAACACTTGATATTAAATCAAGTAGAACTCAAGCCTTCCAAAACAACAACATAATCAGAGCCCGTTGTGCTATAACAATGGAGGTGATTATGAAACCTCTGATGGGAAAATGTTTATCAAAGAAGAATCATTTAATAAGCTGGCTGCATTCATCTTTGAAGTCAAGCAGAACACATTCAGTCAACGGTCGTGATGCAAATGAAGACACGAGTTTCATTGAAAACTAGTCATGAGACGCAGCCCGTTGACAACGGCACCAGACAGGAAAAGACACCAACGGCTGCAGAGAAAGGCCCATGCAAACAAAGAACATGACCTGCGTGTTGCACCTCCGCGGCTCACAGCTAGCATGTGAGCACGTCAGCCCACAAGAACACAACCTGACTCATTCATTGTGCAAGGCGCACATGCAGCTGTTAGTGGGATGCGTACATACATACAGACAGAGTAGGACGAGGGTCGGCGTGGGCGAAAAAGGAGAGGGGTCGAGAGGTGCGCGGAGCAAACGCAACGAAGCGGGAACCGGGAAAGCCGTGGGTGGCTGGAAACCCTCACCGTTGTGAAGTGAGAAGAAAGCAAAGCCCGGGCTCGATAGTGCCAGCAGGAGATGGCTGCCAACACGGAGCTGGCAAAGTCGGCTACCTGGTCGTCCCCCATCAGTAAATCCTCCTTGAAACTGTCCCCCTCCTCATCTTCCTGTTTTTGCTGTTCTGTCATCGGCAGCTTCGGACCCCCCTCATGAGGCGAGGAGGGCACTTCTTCCGGTGTGGAACTTAGCTGCTGCACGGCATCCTCCGCAGCGGGCCTCTCACCCTCGCTGAGACTGGAGGCCTGAGGCTTGTCCCCCAGTAGGGCGCTCTCACTCTCGGCATGCTGCGAGTGACGGCACACATAAGGACAACACTTGGGATTGGGAATCATTAAACTGCTTTGCTTTCTGATGAGATGTGATTTGGTTGCAGTATGTTCTGTGAAAAATTGTTCTGGCAAAGATTTTTTATTTTTTTATTTGACATTTGAACATTTCTGTAGATGCCAAAGACTTAGCCAATTGGCTATTAAATTATTAATACATTTTATTATTATTAATTTATTATTGTAATTTTATTATAATTATTTTTGTTGTAATTAATTTTATTATTATTAATTTTATTATTATTACCAGTATTATTTTAACATTAGTATTTCAACCGAGTGCAAACATTCGAGAAAACATTTCCAGCACTTACCTTCAAAACATCTGTAAGGAGAGCGAAGAGAAAACAGAGAAGCAGTAATTAACAAATGACCATGTTCCGATTTTCCCAAGTTCAATATTTCATGCGCAAATAAGCCGTGTAACACATGCATCTTGTGCAATTATAGCCCAGGGGCAAGCAGCCGGCCAGTGGTTAGTCTGGCCCAGACTCACGGGAGGCCTTGTGATTAGATAAAAGACAATTACAAAACATCCTTCTCGCAAAGTGAACATGATGCAATTATCCAGGTTGTGATGGCTAACTCCCTCATTGAGATGGCAAGGTTGACATGAAAATGATATCTTCAATACATTGGCGTGCAAAATGGATGTAAACTGGGAACGATAGACTATATAACCCCGAGACAAGAATACGACGGCTCGCTCGTTCATATTGAACAATTAGGACAAATGCGAGGAGATCCGAAGCCAAGGCTGAATTTGCCTGTTGAAAAGAGCTTGCGGAGGAGAGAGCCTTGCACCGATGCCGTTTAATTAACTTCATTATGGGTGAGGCCAGTGGAGTGGGAGTGTGTCTTTTGATCTGGTTAGCGACCATCTTTGAGTGCGAACAAAGCAGATCTGCAATTTGAAAAGCTCTCGTACGATTATAACCATCGCTTTCTGGGCCCGGAGACAAAATGTGCATGTAACAGAGCGACTTTAATACATTTGACAAATATGATGTAAACAATTTACTGACCTTTTGTGTTTTTTATGATTTGTTTAGCAGGTTCTAAAACAGAAGGGAGGGGGGAATTAATGCCATTCTCAAACAAATATACAGTTGGGGTTGTATGCGGCTTGCTGGATACAAAATGGAGTCCAAAATATTTGTACCTGATCTCCTCCGGCCATTCCACCCTGCAAGATGGATGTCACTCGACTGGTACGAATCGGCTCTCTTTACCCTTTCTGGGCTACAGTGGTACTTCCCAACACCTAAGTAGGAAAAAAGATGGTCACTAACCTCATTTGACTTTTCAATAACAATTTCTTTACAAGATGAATAGAATGTATATTAACATAATATAATTTTATAATTGCACTTACAATTCGCATTGTCCACGATAGCTTCTTTTGCCTGAAATATGAGAAGATTTAGAGAGTTTTGTCAAAAAATGGTTGGAAAGAGATGAAGTTATACAGTACAGTGAATGGACATTGTTGTGAACCTTTGGTGGAACAATGGCGTTGTGGTTCTCCAGAATGAGCCTCTTGATGTGATGGGCCCAGAGACGTTTCTCTTCTACAGATTTGGCCTACGACAACAACAAGCCCTTGTCTGTTATTAAAGATACAGATGACGCATGCTGGCCCGACAAAACAAAACACAATGCAGCCTACTCGCAGCATCCTAAAGTAAAGTTACTTACTAGCATACATTTTATTACCGCGATCATTCTAAAAAATAATGTAGATGAAATAAGTGAACACATAGCCCAGTTTTTAACTATAATAATCGATAATTGGGGGACAATTCACATTTACCTGCACGGTATGGGGCTGCTTGGGATGCTTGAAGTGGATAACACTGAAAAGCAGAGGATCCTTTGCACTGTCAAGTAGCATCAAGGTGGAGCACTACAAATCACAATATTAGGAAAGAATAAGGGTCCAGTTAGCCAAATAGGTTAATTAAACCTGCTGAAAATTTCAATTAATAAAGGTGCATTTTTGTTCCTTATAAAATCTAATTAACAATAATAAAAAAAACAAAAAAAACATACAGAGATATGCGTCTTGTAGACATAGTGCTCTCCTCTTCTTTTAGTAATGAGCAGCATCTTTTCAAACAGGAAGAGCGTCCGACTGTTCTTTGCCCGCAGGACATGAAAGGTGCCTTCCAGCACCAGCTCGCCATAAGTGGTCAGGTCAGGACCCTTCCAGTTGATCAAAAGGGACTGGATCTCCTGCACGTGCGCAGGACAACAACTGCATTAACAATCTTCTCACGTTACTGTGTTTCGTAATCGTAGCAAACCTGCACTCTGACGGCGTGCTCGTGTTTCCTCTTCATGTCGTTGATGTACCAGGCCACCCCTGTCATGGTGTCTATGGCCTCTTGGATCACCTCGTAGCCCTCCTCGTCTGGGCCAAAGTGCTTCGCAATTTCCTTTCATTGCCAAAAAACAGATGAAGGACATTGTGGCTGGTTCTTCCAAAGTAGGAACAACTGAGGAATATGATTTACCTGAAGCAGCAGGTGATATTTTAGGATCCTCTGCACAGGCTTGAGAAGGAAAGAACCCAACGGGAGAGAACGCTTCAGAAAAGCCTGACGATCCTTGAAGAACATTGCCAGGGTTTTGCTCCTCATGCAGTCAGTTAGTGTTGCGACTGAACTAGAGGATTGTAAAAACACGTTTGTCACGACTCAATCATATCTATGGGTAATATCTATTTTTGCAGCTCTTACTTTGGATAGTTGGTGCAATACTGGGTGTAGATCTCAAAATATTCACTCTGGGGGAACCAAAGAGCAACATGACGTGTGCGTTTGTCCATTTCTTGAAAAATATGAGGAGGATAAGAACGCTCACCTTCTCGACAAAGCATTGGGCGATGGCCACGGGGTCGTTGTCACACATGTCCAACGACTGCAGCAACTCACTGAAAGAGATGCAGCAGAGCATAAAATGATCAATAATGAAATACATGAATGCCTATTGACAATAAAGTACTCAATAGACTCAACACTTTTAAATACCACGTTATAACATTTATTGCCACTAGTGGGCAGTGCAGACTGTCAAATAGCTTAATTGCTGTGGAGCTGAGTCTAGCCAGGTTGAAGTTTATTTGAAAGCTCATAAAAGCAGAACCCATCCCAACAATTATCACAAATGTTAGGAATTACAAAACACTAACGCATTTTTTTCTTTTCAGGAATGTAAGTAAATAAATATAATTTGGATACTCTATGGCAATGTGAATTGAACTGCATAGTGTGAAATGCTTGGCTATAAATCTTCATCTTCAATCACTATTGGTCTAATACATTTATTAAGTCATAGTAAGTTTTAAAACTTGTGGTGTAATATCCAGAATAAACTATGTAACATCATCAGGAAATTTTGAAAAACAAAGTAAAAAAAAAAGTATATATTTTTTAAATTTGCAAATGTAACTGTGATGCAAGTGGAATTTATTTTTTTTAAAAATGGTAAGACTCATAACAAACAAAAATATATTTTTTAAATCCTACACTTCTCTGGCTTCTCTGGAATTACCAGAGTAGTGCTTCACTATGAGAGGAATGTTAATGTGTGTTTTGGCAAGCGGCAGGGTCAGCAATGGCCACCAGCTGACGTAAATCGCAGTAACTGCTTTTAGTGCCCATTTGGAGTCATTGGGTGGAATATCAAACATGAATTAAAAGCTTTCAGAGTAAAATCAGGCAATGTAAAAATAATAATAATAATAATACAAGTCATTATAGTTATGGAGGAGAGAATTTACCTGTTGAATTCATAGATGTCCTCAATATTTCCAAACAGAGCACACACTTGCTCTGGGCGCATGGGCAGGTTGCTCGTATCAATAATGTGAGCCAAATAGTCCTGGAAAACAGTAGTGAGATGGAGTCACATTGCAATTCTACGATTAATTCACATTATTTTGGAATTTGACCATTGAAGTACAATCCCGACATTTGCAAATTTATACCACTAGAGGTCGCAAGGATGTGCATGTTTTATATAGCCTACTTTAAAGAAGTACTAGAATCAGTTGTTATTATTACAATTGAATGTATTTATTTAAATTTAGATATCATGGAAAATTTTTCCTACTTTGTGATCTGATCCTTCAAACTGATTTGCTCCATTTATTTATAGGCTATGCTGACTGACACAGTATAAATATCCACTGCCCATATCGCATATCTGTAGAATTCTTTCCAGGGCAGATGAAAAAAATCTCACATCCACAGGAGCCCAAAATGCCAACATCCGGCTGACTATATGCTCCATCATGCTCAGTTACACACTCACGTGTCATACAAACAAGTAGCAGGGGATGTGGACAAGAGGCAAACTTGCACATGCGGAGACCAAATAAAAAAGTACAACAGCAATTAGTTCTGACAACCAGATGTGCCCAAAAAAAGACAAAACAGTCGATCCGATGCAGTCCGCCACTTACAACTGAAAGAACGACACAGCATTCCTGCACGATGAGAGCAGCGCGCACACACACGTGACCTTTCGCAAAGTGTGGGAGATAGGGAGGCTCAGTCAGCAATGAGCCGCAATCGAAAATACTTTTTATTACAACTTGAGCCTGTGGGCGACACTCTTAAAGGGATCCTCACATTCCTGTCTATATAATGTCAGGTATGACGATTTGTGGGTGGCTGAAGCCAGGTGTTGGGGGTGTATTTGGCTGTGTGGGACCATCAGGGTCAAACAGCTGTTCTCTCCACTCCCACTGAATGTGGACCGTTGAGAACGAGAGGCATGTGAGCCAGTGATAAAACAATATCTAAAGAGAGCGGATGGACACAGTTTCGGCAGTGCGTCATATCAAGAGGGTCCTTTGATGAGGTCGTGGAATGAAGTCTCTCACTTCTTTGCTTCATTTGAGCTTCACGATAAAATAACTCCATGAGATTAAGGCAGCGATGTAATTACAAAAGGTCAGTGGCAGCGGATACATCTGTACAAGAACATGTTTTCACATTGTAGCTAGTGGAAAACCCCGCGGGTCTCCGTGTTTGTGTTGGCTGGAAAGGTTCTTGTACAGCCGCGGCCAGACCAGGCATGTCAAATGAGCGACGAGGAGGTCATGATTTGAAGTGGCTTTGTCAGAAGTTAGACGCCAGTGTGGCTTGAGACAAGGTGAGGAAAGACGCTTGTTGGTTTACAGCCAGCGTTTTTCAGAAATGCCTCAAATGTTAAAGACATTAGTGGCAGAGGATTGTCTGACAGCTAAGTGCTCCTGTTTCTATACTACAAACATAGTTGAGGCTAAAAGAGGTTTCCCTTTCGTCGAGTTCTTTGAATGCTTTGTTGAGTATTAAAATCTTACTGTGATGTTCTTGTTTCCAAAGGGAGGCTTGGGAAGTGAAAGACCTGCATTGTGTTTAAATAACAAATACGAGCATACTCACTGCAATGTAAATAAACGCGCTAAGGTTTTGACCGAGGCATTGACTGTAACAATAACTGCAGTTGCCAAATGTCCGATCAAACAAGATTTTACTTGCAATAGACAATAATTGCCTAATTGTGGACATGAAGTCATAGCTCTAAGTTCTTCCAAAGAACATTTGACTCACCTCTACAATGCTGCGCAGATCTTTGACATACATGCGCTCCGTTTCGATGATCTCCATGACAACCCGGTCCACGTGGGTCAGTTTCGGGTTGGGCGCCATCGTTTCCGTGACGACAGGTGAAGCCGGGTTATGAAGGATCTGTGCACTCTTCCTGTTGGTGGTGGCGTTATTGTTATTCCACTGGTTGAGCATTAGGTGCGGCTTCCATAGTCTGCTGAACCCCGCCAGGCCGGGACTCTGGTCTCTCGTCTGTTCTACAGCGCTTTCAGCCGGGCTCAGCTCCAAGTCGATGTCCTCCTCGCTCGGTATAGGCGGTGTGCAGGAGGAAGGGAGGGTGACGGTGCTCCCAAAAAGGCTGTGACTGTCACGGGACGATCCAGAAGACAAGGTGGATACGAGACTTACTGGACGTTGGCCTTCTCCATCCAGTGGATCGGCACATAGTTGATGGTAACAGTCTGATTCTAAATCTGCATTTCTTTGTTCATGGTCTCCAGCGGAGAGGGGCGAGGGTAACCGAGGATATTCTATATAGAGAAGAGGAACACATAAAAAAGGGGAATGTCATTAGGGAAATCTCACACTTTTTTTTCTTCAAAATCTTTTCAACACCATTTGTATTTTTTGGGAATCTCTCTAAAGACAGACCTACTTGTGAAAATTTCCAGGAAGAAAAGGAAAAAGTTTTTAGGTGACACAAAACTTCTTGTGTCATTGTGAGATCTAAGTATGTCTCTTGAGGCTTATACAAAGATTTTTCTTTAGCTTTTTAAATTTCTTGCAGTAGATGGTTCAGTATTTCCCGAGTTGAGTTCCTTCATCTCGGGCAACTCAACAGGAACAGACTCCAAAAACCAGGTTTTTGTTTTTGCCCACAGCAGGAAAGGCCAAATCCAGTGGATATAAAAAAAATAAAAAATAAAAAATAAAAAGTAAAAAGTCAAGACACCCCTTTTCAGATGCCATGTAAAGAGACCAAAGAGCAAAAACCCAGCAATGTGACTGATGAGATGAAAATAGCCAAACGGAACTGGGAGCTTTATTTACATACCCTTTAAGACTGCATTAAAATTCTCAAGAAATACCCTACATATCGAGTTTCCCATCCTCCTCAGCCAGGCCCAGGAGGATTTTTCCTCACATTGCATCCAAAATATACCATGGAACGCAGTGATACTCAGTTGCCACTGTAAAGAGAGTTCAATTTCCTGAAGTATTTGCAGGGTTCAAAGAGGTCAAAGCTATTTTATGCTACACAACATAAGTAAGTCTCTGTCAATGTATTTCGAATAAAGCTACAATTGTGAAGTGAAACGGTTCAGGTAAAGTCCATTGCCGAGTGGGGACGGTGAGGGTAATTTGGTGCTGATCGCTCACAGATGTAGCTCACGTTGTCATCTTGAAACCCGCTCACCTACATCTGTGTTGACAAGTTAGGATAAATGTTCATCATTAGCTGTGCATCATGGAAAGTCTTAACCATTAAGCCCGAGAGAAAATTTACTCTCAGCCAACTCGACTGAAACTCCATCTTGTATTGTTCTTCTTTACGCAAAACATGCCAAATATTTCACACGAGCGCAGACAAATGCTGTCAAGTAAATTTGACAGCTGAATGATGACCTTCCAGTTTATTCACATGCATGCACATCTGGCTCCCTTCTACTTTCCATGACTCAGTCCTGAGCTGAAAAGAGACTTGTTGCTCTGTCTACTTGCTCCACTATGCACGCTAAGGGATCCAAAGCAATGCAGTGTGAAAAATAGAGGGGGGAGATGACCGCTGTTTAAGCTTTGTGTAAAACTAGTACATCGAAGGTGCAAAAAAAAAAAAAAAAAAAAAAAAAAAAAAAAAAAAAAAAAAAGGAAGGGCAAAGTTGAGCTATTACATACCAATTTGAATAAACCTAGCAGCTTCCTTTGCCAAGTCACCCTTATGAACGGTGCCATTGGGCATGGGCCAATATAATATTTGAAGAGCATTATAACCAAAAGGAAAAAAAAATGTTTTTGCAATTTCAACCATAGTTCACTTAAGATCTGAGCTCCTACCACAGCTTTGACGAACCACAAGAATAGGCTTGAATTATCTGTGACTGACACTACTTCACTATGTTTCCCCTTCAACAAGGCCATGGCGAAGCACTCGGCCAGTGCGATCCAATGCAAAAGTGGTTTAATCCTTCATTATTTGTGATATTTGGTAAGGTCTTTACCGAGGAGGCATGTAGTCTCGAGTCTCTTAAACATCTGCAAACAATTGCTGTTAAGCTCAGCAGGACACATTGACAAGGCCAGAACTATTACAGTGTCACTCCTGTCATGTGTGTGCTACTAAACTGTAGGCTATTAAGTTAAAGTTTAAACAGAACCACGACGACACCCATCGGTTTGTGGCCTTCCGTTTGTGTGCAAAGTCTGCATTATGGTTTTTATGTGTTTGGAATGGGACACAAACACAACTGGATCTAGTCTTCTGGTCATTGAATGAAAGTATTCTTCATAAGAAAGACATTTAAACACACACAAAAAGGTATATTTTCTCCCATTCATTTACAATTTCAGAATAAGGAAGACAGATTATGCTCTGAAAGCTTAAAAAAAAAAATAAAAATAAAAATTTTTGTACAGTGTGGAAGTTCATTTGTGGCTGCCATATAATTAACCAAGTCATGTATTTGCACTACATTCAAAACAGCCAAAAGGGAAGTTGATGCCGCAAGCATGAATTTCCTCTTTTGGTACCATCGTTAAAAATCTTTTGGGTGTTAGCCGTCAAATACAGTTGAACAATAAAATCCTTGTTTGGACTTGTGAATGATGATTAAAAATGAGGTGTTTCGGGTCGAGACATTTACTCACTAAGGAGCTTGATGATAAATCGGTCCACCCTTTGTAATGTAAAGTCTAGGCTAGTCCTTATCTAACAAGCAATGCACATGGTTCACATGCTCTGATGTCATAATGGTGATTCCGGGGATGAACAAGACTACTGACAGCCATAAAAGCACATAGCAATTAACTTTTCTAAAAAGGCGCAGTCACTGGAATGACAAAAATGATTATCCTCTCTTTAAGGACTCAGAGAACATTCCTTTATATAGAAAATCTGGTTTACGGACTATCAGAGGGCCTACCTTACTGGAAGAAACCTCAAGTGTCATGAATATTCCAACCATAACATTCCTTGAAATGATCTGGAATGTATCAGAGCAAATAGTTGCGAATATGGATCGCAACAATGGGGAAAGGATAAGGCATGGCATGCAACTACGAAGCTTTGTGCAGGTTGCAAAATCTCGAGAGGATGTGACTCATGTTGTCAACAATGATGCCTTCAAACAAGCATCGTTGCTACATCGCCTGCTTATTTATTGTACATTTGTCTCTCATAGTGCAATAGAATTACGAAGACGCTATTCAGTGTTGCGTAATACAATGCGAAACTGCATAAGAGTCGAAAAACAATGCAGGCTCCAAAGGTTAAATTGCAAGCATTGCTAGCAGACAATACTAATTACATATTTGAAATAGCGCCATGTAGTTATAATGTTCTTGTGCGTGATGACGTCACAGACAGGAATAATGAGAAGAACAAAACAAAAAAAAGGGCAGCATTTCAAAGCCAATGATGCTTACTTATTAAATCTTGCCCGTTCCCGCCAAGACCAGACTGATGAGTGAGAATAAAGAGCCGCTTTCCCAGCAATGACAAGCATTTATAACTTTTGTGAATCACAAACATGGAATTGCTGATTACATCTTTCCACTATCGCTGCTTGATACAAAATTGTAAATCCTTCTTGTGAGCGAATCCTGCTATTGGCAAACTGTGGGCGGTCAAAACAACAAATGAATCATATTCTGCTGCACCGTATATTCGTCATCAAATTATTACACACTATGTTTAAAGGCAAATAATGAGCAGTGATGTAAAAAATTTTAGATTTGGGTAAGCTGGCGCCGAGATTGATTTGCATGCAGAACTCACCAAACGGGGTCATTGCGCGTGCGTTCGAATGGTTGGATTGTTTTCTTACCAGATTGAGCTTCACGACCCAAGACTGGTTGAGTTCATACAGAGTTTGATTACTGTGGTCACACTTGACTACATGACCTGCACCAAGAGGGAAAACGAGCTAGACCTGAATTAGATTGGTCAAATGATTGTTTTATCATCTGGTTCCTTGATACATTCTTGGCTCTGTCAAATCGTGTTTCCGGAGACAGATCTGTCGGGGGTTTTTTTTTCTTCAACAATTCCTACATGCATTTTTTCCCTCTTCACCCAAAAAATCATCAGTTTGAAGAACAGTCTTATTCAATCTGGGTTTGTACTGAATCTGTATTAGTTCAACAGATGAATGAATGTAAAAAAAATGTGGAAACTTCTCTCACAAACAAGGAAACGATTCCTATCTTATAAAAAGACAACCTTCCCTAACCTGATTTTTTTTTTCCATTGACAACACGCGAGCCTATCATCCTTACTGATATGAACTTTATAATCTTTCAAGCTCCAATAAAATGAAGCTTTTCCTTGCCTCGGTGTTTCCTTCTTCAATCCCCCGACACCTAACAATTGCAAGTCTGATCCTCTTGGGAAAAGCGCCTTCCCACCTAGTAATATGAATGGCTACTCCACATGAGGGCAAGGAGGCTGCATTCTCGGATAAGACCCAGAGGTGTTCGCAGACCATTATCAAACAGCATGAGCCTAAATGGCAGGAATTATACAAGACCCAGATTAGTTTACGATACCAGAATGGAGGGAGGAATTCAGGTCGCGTTTTTTTTTTTTTTTTTTTTTTGCTGCTCTGAAAATATACCGTAAAGGTTTTATTCCAATTCTACCAGTATTTGCCCCACAAGCAGATTTGAATGTTAATAATTAGCCCAAAGGTGAGTAAATAAATGGCAGTGGAAAGTAGAATACACACGCACACGTTCAACCTGCATTCCAAAGTGACACTCAAGGTCAAATTGCTGGGCTGGGAAACATTTAGCCAATCTCGGTGTTTTTACAAGTAAAATGATCTTTGTAGTAAATATATTTTGTTATGTTTAAGAAGGCAATTGGCAAAACGGGAACATTAGATTACATTTACAGTCATACATATAAACAAGTACAACTTTTTACGAGTACAAATTTTTCATCAGGCCAGATTTGTCAATCTTCCAAGCACGAACAGCTCACATTTAATCCGGTAAAACTCCCGTGTGCTCGGCCCCAGCCCTGAAAGAATCCAGCCATGCCAAGCGACCTCAGCGTATTGGCATGTGATGATCCACTTCGGAAACCCCTTCATCGACTTTGCACCCCCCCACCAACAAGAATGCTTCAGGCATTTGCATACTCAGCCAGTCCTCAATCTATTCAACACTCACGTTTCCTTCCACATCTGGGCTTGATGGCGGCTTGAAGTCCACTGTAAACATTAGCACCAGTTTGCTGATCTACAAGCACACTGCTGTCGTGTTAGCACCTCTCCAGAGTGTGCAGCTGTGCTAAGTGTGGAGAGGAAGAATATCATTTGCTTCACACCGAGCCGTTAATCACGTGCAGGGTTGTAAAAGGTGCGAAGTAGTTTATTCAGCGGTTTCGGTATCAGCACGGACCGATGAGGAATTTAACGTCAGTGACCCATATCTTTGATCAGAACAACGCTGACCTCTGATAAGGCAGAATAATAACGCCAGGTAGTGGCAATTCTCCTCTGCTTGCTTCCTCAAGTGAGTAAACAAAGAAAAGAGCAGGAAACTGTCCAACATGTGGAACACATTCGAGCCACTTATTCTACAGTATAAAAATTTGATAATGAACACCATTTCAATGGATCAGATTATTGCAAATTTTACTTTTTAAAAATGTCTGTGTGTTGCCTTCCGTTACAAAATTGCTCTTGTACTGGGGGGGATGCGATCAAGTCATGAAATAAAATCGCAAGGGGCAGAAAACAGATCCAGGAAGTCTCTTTTTCAAAAAAAATTGCCTTGTCATAACAGGTTTCACTAGAAATGTTGGACTAATAATCTCATCTAATCCATGCAATTGCTTATAACATAAACCAACAAAAAGTGATACAGGCTGATTTGATTGAGGTTCTTGCAAAGATCAGAGCAGAGAGCCTGTGACTAATCCAGTGGAAGACTTGTATAGTTGGAATGCTATTGTAAGGTGCAGTAAAATGATTTACAATGATATTTAAATGCACGAGAGCCTGAGACAATATAGTGAGGTTGTAGCAGCAACACCAGGTATGTAATTATATACGGCGTAGATGCAACAACTTCAAAACTAAGTTAAACTCGTACAACTCAGCATTTTATCAAAGGTTATGTGAGGTCGCAGTTAGCAATTAAGCAGCAGTTAAAAAGTTCCTATCCAGCAAAGGAACTCTATTAAAAAAAATGTTGCTGCCATCATCCATCCACATCTCGATACCCACTGGGCTGGAAAAGCTGCAAAGAATGGAGATCATTGGCCCGTCCCCCAGAAGCCATTTAAAGCTGTACATTCTGCACACGCAGCTACATTCCTGCCAGGGGGTAAGGATATCTACGGGAGGGAGTCTTTATCTTTGAGCGAGCCGCCGCAGTGTCAAACTGACAGCTGAGATGTGCATCAAACTTTTGACACCATTTAAAATGATGGGCAGGATATTCCACCATAGTGTGTAAAGTTGCACTGAGGTGGAAAAGTCTGAGGGCTTTTATGTTCCTGTCATCGAGCTGCTCTGGAAAAATAATCCATTGAGGTAACTTAAATCAGATAGGAGGGAACATCCGCCGCTTGAAGGATGAAGATACTTGCCTTTAGGGTGATTTTTTTTTTTTGGGGTGAAAACTCACAAAGGATTTTCAAGCATGCGGGTAGTGGAGGGAAAAGGACATCAACACAGCTCACTCACTTCATAAACCTTTGACCCTGCAGAACAACTACAATTGGATGGTCACCACAATGTTTACCCAGACCATACTCCCATTCTGGTTTCACTATGTGCATTCTTTGTGTCCAGTAATCCACATTTGATCAGCAATCACACCAATATCGTAATTACTTATTTCTAGAGGAACAATTATTAATCGAATAATCAACAACTAATCCATTATTAAAGTAATATAATCGATTAGTTGTTTAGATTTTTTTTTAAATGCAAAATGTTTGTGTTTAATCAAAATAAAACCTTTACTTTAATTTGGGAAAACTATTTTTCTGGCCAAATTAATTATTATTATTATTATTAATGTATGTTTTCTGCATCATCCATTTGAAATAATGTCCTATTTTTCAATAAAGGGGAGGAAATCAAAATTTGTTTTTTTTTAAAAATCTGATTCATTGATTAATCGACAAATTAATTAACAGATTGATTATTTTTTTTAAATTTAATTTGTAGTCCCACTTGTTTCGTCCTCCGTCATCTACCCAGACAACAATAACACGAAAGTTAAGTCACCCTAACATTCGTCCCAACTAGGTCAAACTAAATGTGAACAAGCTGCAAAATGCACCACGGCATGTGCAGTACGACCAGTGCACCGTGTGTACTTTGGAAGAAAAAATGAGTACTAAAGTGGATGACACACATTTCTTCCAGCCAAATGTTTCTTTGGTCCAAAGCTGAAGCAAGGAAAAGGGAACCATTGACACATTTATTTGTAATCTCCAGCCAAAGAGGAAACCCAGCGCCGAATGTAGAGTTGAGGGGAGGCGTGTGAGGTGGGGTGAGGGACAGAACAGACAAACAGACACAAAGAGGCCTTGTGTCAAAGCCGCGCCTCTGCGACTAATGATAACGAACACTAAAATAATATGTAATTTGAGTTGCCGCCCTCCATCCTTGTTTTTATCCCCCCCGTGCATGCAGCGTCATTAAACTATCTTAGCGGTCTGCGAATTGGACACATTCTGGTTTGATGTGTGTGAGGTTGCAGCTGTATGGCAGAGTTTGGCAGAGTTCCACAGATACACAAAGACGCTCTGAGCCAAACACGACTGTAGGAGGACCGCTCGCTCCAAGACATTACTTTGGTCTAATTCTTCCACTTGCAGCATTCTGGTTCTCCTACACAGATGAGGAACTAGACTGACAAATTCAAGCTTTTACTATGAAGAGATTCAGAGATGCATTGAGCTTACCTTCCTCCATTGGGCCCTGGTGGAGAACAGAATGGGACCCTTCTGGCATGGCACTTAGGCCTTTGGAGCTGAAAAAGAAAACAAAGACACGTCATGTCTAGGCTTACTGTAAAGCAGAGAAATGGTGATCCTTCCTAGTATGGTCCTTAGATAAGCAGGTCTCATGTTTTGTTTTGTTTTTTTAATCATGCATCAGCAGCCCAGTGAAGTGAGGCCAAAGGGTTACTGGACCTTACAGTAAGTAAGGAGGAAATTCTTTTCATTCCCCTCTTTGGTGCTCTTGGCTTACACATGCCAACCACTTTGTAATGTATAGTGCAGCCTGGCTGGAGGCATGCGTGGTTGGAGGACTGTGATATGAGCTCATGCTAATCAGGAGAGAAAGTCAGTGCAGACTTGGAAAGACGGGCTCTCCAGGAGAACTCAGTAAAAGCTACAAAACAAACTGACAAATAACTCGTTTTCAAATCAGACGAGTAAAAACTGGTCAAATATAAAAAAAAAAAAAAGATATTAAAAGTAGAGACAATTTGCAATTCTAGTAATGACACGAATTTGATGCACAATTTGTCTCTGCGGGCCACATAAAATGATGTGGTGGGCCATATCTGGGCCCCGGGCCTTGAGTTTGACACCAGTGATGTCGCGTGTGTGTGGGCGGGGTACTTTTTTTTCATATCAGTGGCATAGCCCAAAATAGTGATGCTAGCAAATTATATTAAACAGAATTATAATCTTAAAAAAAAAAAAAAAAAAAAAATTAAATTACGCTTAAAAAAAGATCCGCTGATATGGCCAATAAATCAAACACACAATGCAACATTTTCAAATCAAAAACCACTTCAAACTGAACAACAAGCTAGTTAAATAAAAAAATTAAAAATCCTTTTATGTACAGTTTTTTCTTTGTAGAGACTCCGCTGAGATCAAAGATACACTCTGGTGTGATATATTTTTCCAATTCCTCATGCTAGAAAGAGGTGTGTACCCTCAAAGCAAAACCACAGGCAAGTTCCTCTCTGGTTTCTTGCAGTAAATGAACATGGATCAGTGTGCATGAGAACTTGTTCATTTGTGATTCCAAGTGAGCCTGTGGCCTTTTACAACATCACATTCTTAGGCCAGCAAGATCAGAGTAGCAGAAATTATTTGGGGATTAGGATTGTATTGTTCCATTTGCTTTCTCTGGCCACTGTGCCGATCTGACAGCCTAGCCAGCCGAGACTAAAGTGAGGCCATTGCCAAGAAGAGTGCCAATTAAGATGTGCAGGAATGCAGAGAGAAATGTCACAGAGCTAGACATGCAGAAAGTTGCAAGAAAGTGGATACCCGGATAGCTATAAAGTTTATTTATTTATTTTTTTCAACTCTCTATGCATCAACACAAATGCAAATCCTCATAACACAATTATTATAGTTGAGATTCACCTTTATCGTGGATCTACTGTAAGGAATGAGATGGTGAATGATCCCAGCCATGCCGATGTCAATACAGTACTGAGCTGCCTCAATAAGATTCTTTACAAATGCAACCTATCCATACAGCCTTTGCTCCAACTTGGACCAATTGAGTTTGAAGTAGTGTGTTCGTTTGTGTGTAAGTTGCTCAAGTGGGCTTTACGTTTTGGTTGTAGGCTTTGAACTAGTCTCAGCCGAGTAATAAAATCCTAATAATCCCACCTACAATGACCTCCGAGCCCACCCCACTTACTATTGTCCAGACTATGCTAATCTTTCTATGGTCACTGGTGGGCTCTAAAAAAAGATTCTGAAAAATAAAACGTCTAGATTTGATTTAATGTTTTTACATCATGCCTTATCAAAGAGTGATAAATATCTAATACAGCCGATTAAAAACATCACTCGAAATAGTTTGGCCATGTGTATCCCACACAGAATAAAACAACACGTTAGATTCCACCTATTTTTGCTGACACATATCTTATTCTTGTTTTCCAAGGGAGGGGAGATGACAGAATGTACAAAAGAAAAACATAATCATACAGTCCACTATTCATGCAAGGTTGAGCACCTGTGCTTAAACTAGCTGCAATTCTTCTCAAATGGAGTGTTTGGTTCCCACAGCTGATGGATGCATTACCCGTAGCAAGGGAGTCAGCAATTTTCTCCCTTAATAGGAGACAGATGCAAGTCAAGCCATTCTGACGGTTATTAAACAAAAAAAGCACCAATGGATCACTTCTTTCTTGTTCCTCTAATTGCCGGCCGTCACACTAATTCAACGACTCGGGGGCCTTTTTGAAAGCATAACAAAAGCGTTCAAGGGGACGGAAGAGACAACAAGCGCGGGTAAACAAGTACGGTGAACCATGACCTTTATAAAAAATAAAGTAAAAGTTAAAATTTAAATACATAAATAAATAAATTTAAAAAAGCATTGGCATCTGCATTTTTTTTTTTTTTTTAAATTCACAGTCATCAAAGTTTAGTAGGTCTCTATGGACTGCTCTTCTTCTGTCCCTGTGACTGAGCCCCAATTAAAAGCCTGCTGCCAAAATTATGCACAAACGGGCACTTAATGATTGTTTGAAGCAACAATCAACCGACCCAAATTGACGTTTGGTCATGCAGAACAAGCTGATTGGAGAAATAAAAAAGCTAAAAATACTCCTGCTCTCTCAGGGATGAACTAACCGTGTCATGTTGCATTGGCTGTTTGCCCCAAAATGGCTTGGGAGACTCTTTGGGCATGACATAAACCCCCCCTGGGATATCTTCAGTCAGACATGCTGGGGACAGATGAACAGGGACAACATCATTCAGGGACCTCTTCTGTAGAAAACAAATCCAACTAGGAGACCACCGGCCAAATTATTATTTTGGCCCTGCCGCTATGTTTATCTTCCAAGACCCTCCCTCTTGCCCCGTCTTCCTCGACAAGCAGCACCGTCTTTTTCCCACATGACTCCTGCAGTTTATCCCCTTCCACACGGGCCTCAAGAGACTAACGACTTTCTATTCACAGGGGTAAACAATACACCCTGACACTCTCCCTTCATCTCAATCAAATCCTCACTTTCGAACAAAAGCACTGCCCACACAGACACAACAAATGAGGCACTTATTTGAATCCACTGCATTTTGGAGCACATGTTGCGGTGAGTGATGAACACCCCCACAGAGTACCATGAACACTACTGCCCAAATGCTTTAAAAAAAGACCCTAATCAAAATAGGTCTTAATGAGAGAATGATTGCTCCCCGTTGCGGTGAAAAAGAGCAAACATTATTTCAACATTCTGGGGTTAGTTTTTGTGTGCATTTTTTCACACTTTTAAAACTTTCCCCATTCACACAAAGCTGCAAAAATGCCGGATCTTAAAAGACAATGTAATTTGCATGTCTGTCCAGTCTCATCTAAAATCATATTATTTACACTATTCAATGAATTCTTTATTTAAATATCACATATGGGAAGAACATTCAAGCCAATTTTGTCCCTTAGGACATGCATGCATATTACAGCTTAAGTTATTTGCAAGCATGTGAGATTGGGAATCATTTAGAGAATCGAGTCAATTATGTGAAACTGCCCCCTTATTGCCTCCTCCCCACACACACACACACACACACACACACACACACACACACACACACAAAGTTAGCACTTTTACTGACTTATTGTCATGTCAGCATGACCCAAGTCCTACATTGTTTGGAAATAAAGCTCAAGGCTGCTGAATAGTCTTCCGCCACACATTTGAGTATTTATGACATCTGCCTTCAAGTAGATGGCCAGACTAACAATATAAATATATAGACCTAACCTCCATATGGCATGCTAAATCACTTACGGCACACACTCGGCCACTTTCAAACAAACAATGCTGTCACATGTTTGATTCAAATGTTTCCTTTGACTCGTGATCTGTAAACTTAGCTGGAAGTGGGAAAAGCTGCAACAGCATTAATCGAAATCACTACAAATGTGAAAAACAGTTTGCCTAAGAAAGTGTTACATGCCAGATGTAAAGTCCAAGACACACTTGGGTAGTTTCCTGTCTAGACCACCTGGACGGTAGCTGCTAGTTGCATTGGGACAACACTTGTGCTGAAACGATTGTGAGATATTGTCTGCAAGGTCAAGTGGGGTCAAAGAGGAAGATGGAACTTTTCACTAGTAACAGATTGATTTTGTTCCTTTATTCTTCAGCAGCTGGTCATTGACCAAGCTCAGCTTTCATTTTAAATAGAAAGAAACTCGTGGAATCACACTGAGGCACTCATTAGAGGAGAACAATTGGCTTTGGCTGAGCTAAATGAGGGCACCATGGGGGGTAAGTGAAAAGGAGGAAATGGCAAATGATTCAATGGCATCAAGCACCTTTGCTAATATGGACTTAAAAATTAAATAGATATAAAATAAAAAAGGCAAGACAGAGTGAAGCAAGTGTGCAAAGTTCACTTAACTGAAAGTGTCCAGTTCAAACACAAACATTGCTTATCTCAGTGAAACTGTACGCCCCCAAACTGACAAACGTTGGAATTGTGCAATTACACTCAAAAAAACCAATTGGATACAGTACAGACATTTTTAACCATATATGTCAAAAAGTTTCACATAGAGTCGCCGCTCGTCAGGAATGTGCTGCACCGTTGCTTACTGATCCAAACAAGGCTCATGGCTGGGAAAACTGTAGACGTCTACACTGAAGTTTAGGATATATATTACATTATATCGTAACTTTGTGTTGAGGACGTAAGCGTTTCCAAATGTCCTCTTCAAAGTGATCAAGCAAGCGAGTTTAAGACGCGATTGACACGCTGTGTGGACGTTTAATATTTTTCACTAGAAGCAACCATTACCATTAACAATATTAACTACAGCCTCGAATCACTTTAATATTTGACGCAACTGTCAAATTGCATGCATCAAAACAAAAAATACTGTCAATTTAACAAAGATTACCGTGCGTTGAAAGCAGCTCACGTACCGAATTGTGCAATTTCTTGACTTCCGACGACGTTTTTCAAGGATTAAAAGTTTGCCTTTCTTTGAAAGAAAACCACTGGCACGCCGTTAATTCCTGGATTTCGACATGTTGCGCCCGTACATCTTCTGGCATGACTCTCGCTCGCACAGATTGCAACTGTCTGAAGCGTATTATGTCTTGCAAGAGCAGCAGTCTAGCCGTTGCGTTCATGTTATATCGGAAAAATCTAAACCAACGTGTGAAACGGTAGAAAAAAAAGTCAACATTGGTGAGCTCAAGAGTATTAAATGGCTATGAAATAAAATATTGTAAATGTGAATTTGTAAATAAATACATATTTTAGGATTCTTCCACAAGGTGACTGTAGATAATGAAATATACGAGGACTTTGAACACAGCAGAGTGACGACTGCTTTTGACATCTCCGTTGTATTTTCCTCCTAATATCTTGCATGTAATGCAAAATAATATCCTATATTAGCCATGTACCTTATTACTTAATGCAATTTTGTTCCTTTACATTCATATATTAAACGCCAACCAAATTTGCCCCCGTTTGGTTTTGAAATGAAAACACAATTTAATAAAAACATAAAAACACAAACGCTTGCATAAAAACGCGTTTTTGTAATATTGGAGTGTGTATGATATAATGATTTTTTTTCTCACAGTACTATTTTGTAAAAGCAATGTCTTTGGCAGCGTTGTGAATAGACAAAACCACCAAGTGAAACGCATACAATTCCATTTATGAGGGTCAGGTCATCTGAAACTTTGTTGCACAAAAGAGGACTTCAAGTGAATTAGTTGAGCTGGGTGATAATTTATGTGAGCCTGATGAAAGAATAGGGCGTTTTTGCTTTTACTTTTCATTATCTGCTTTTTTTCCTTTCATGCAAGACTATGCTAGACTATTAAGCTTAATGTCTCATCGAGAAACCTCGGAGAATAGGAAAGTGCAACTTTCATTGTTTAAAAAAGTAGTGAGGCTCCATCACTAAAATAATAAAAGAAAAAGTATGAAAGTTGTTCTGAGCGATAAGAAAATACCACAACTTCAAAACTCACGTTTATTGTGATCAGTCAACGCACCAATACTGCCGCCTGCTGGCCAAAATGGGAAATGATAAGCGTCCAGTGTAATCGTGACTTAAGTAGTCGTAGAAAATGTAAATAAATAAGAGTCTGCTAAAAGCAGAAGCACTAATTTAATTTAAATTGTAAAAAAAAAAATAATAATCTGAGGGTTTTTTTCTGTCAAATATATGGCATTTTGATAACTTGGCCCAACGGGAGGACTGTGAAAACAATGAGTGTAACTAGCAACTGAATGAGTTACAAAATGTTAGGTGAATCGCTTTCTTTTTTATTAACTAAACAATTACAATAAATCGTTAACAGTAATCGAAGGGGAAATGATTTGTAGTACACTTAATGTAAAATGAAATTTGACCTCAAAATTCAATTGATGTAATAATCAATAGTGACCAGACAACCTTGGAATATTAACAACCTTATTTTTGGGTGCATGGATCAAGTATTCTATGATTCAGAAAATAACCCATAAGCCAATTTCTTATGCACAGCAATACTCAAGATGAAAGATAAATGTTGAGGTAATTATTTTATTTGGCTTAACTGTCATGACACTGCTTAAGACAATCACTTGTGTAAAGTGATAAGCAAGGATGCTTTATTTAAGTATATTAGCATACATTAAGCTTGTTATAAAAACATGTTTAAAAACGAGACATTCTATAAATTCTATTATGATTATGCATTATTCCTATATTATTCAGATTATCCAAGGGGCTAAGAAGTAGAAGTTAAAATATAGTATAGATGTCAGTATATTAAAAGCACATTTTACTTTGGAATAACAGACTATTATGAACCTGGCGTAGATTAAGTATACAGTTAATCTAACAGATGAAATGGCTCGATTTCCCTGTTACTCTAAATAGAAACTGTTAGTCCACGAGACAGTGTTAAAACAAAATAACATCACACTTGCCTTTTGCAAGACATTGCCGCCTGTACATTTTACCTTTAAAAACTTTACACACGGAGCGTGAAAAGACATTGTTGCCTCTCTCGTCAATCAGAGTTCATTCAGCAAATGACGGCTCTGCAGTTTGCTCTCATCTATTACATGGAGAGCGGTGTCAGATGGGCTTGGTGGTACTGTTGTAGACAAGATGCTCCCTGTCTTCTATGGAGGTGAGCGGCGCGTTGTTGACAGGCACACGGTGGTGCTGTGACGACTTTTTCTTTCCCTTCATGAAGCAATACAAGAGGACGGCCAATATGATGACGATGCCTACAGCCAGGACAACCGCTATTGCTATAACACCTGTACAAATAAAGGGAGCAATGGTTCATTTGATGGGCCAGGTCGGAGGGGGGGTGCTTATTTTTGCAAAAACAAGCAGAGTTACATACTTGTTTGACTACTCGACACTCTTCGCTCGAACTCTGCTTTTCTTGCAAACACATCTTTTTCTTGAGGGGAAAAAAAACAACAGGTTAAAAGAGCAGTAAAAACAAGTGAATTGAATTTGACTTGGACATTTTGCAGGCAAAACAGATTCTGCACTGTTCGTTGTTCTGGCTTCATTTGAGGCAAATATCGCAGCCTTTCAATGGTTATAAATTTGTTAAGTAAACTGACAAAGATGTAAAACTACTCCCTTCCATTTGAGGAATGCTGAGCTAGAGTGAACTTAACCTATCTGGGACCTTATTTCATTCCGACTGACACAATCAAGGCTGATGCTTAAATCATTACTGACTAGTAAATATTTTGGTTTTTGCAATGGGGGTGGACACATTGCGCAAGAGACTGAATTTTGAAGTACCAGCTCGATGAAAGTTTGCTGCTTTAAGATGAAGCTAGTATATGAGGGGAAACCAAACAGCAATTACAATAATAAGCAAATTTAAGTTTTGATAGCCCTCATGCATGCATTTGCATACATGCAATTGTACATGTACAAAATGAGGTACGAGGTAAATTTATTTTAACCTACGCCAACTACATTTTAATACTAATAAACACTTTTCCTGTTATACCAAGCCTCAAGGCTATCAAATTTTGCCAGTTTCTCCAATCAAGGGAAATAACCTGCGGTAAAAGAAAATGTTGGCAAAACTAATCCAAACTCAAACTCGACTTCAACAATAGGGTTTAAGTGCTAAAGGAAAATAAATGGTGGATTGACTGACAGGAATGTTACATACTGTAGGCGTGTTTTATAGAGTATACCAAGTTTAATAGTTTCAGATTCTTCATCAGTGCATTTTTCATTTTGTTGTAATTTTGGTTTTCAAATTTAGTTAGTTTTAATGAAAACTTTAATGAAACTTTTTGAAATTTCTTTGCATGTTTTCTGGGAGAAAATGCTTGGTTTTAGTTTATTTCTAATTATAGTTGGCAAAGTTTCAGTTCATAATTTTTTTTTAAAATATTCTTTTTTAAAAATGTATTTATTTTATTACCGAAAATGTTTTTTCAACTTTAATTTTCGTAAATCACTAAAATAAATCTTGATGGAGACTAGTCACCTGTCACCCCTCTGCAGACCTTCAGACAGGCTTCCTTTGAGTCAAATCTGTTTTCGTTTCCCTGGCAACCACCGTAGTTGAAGCGACTACAGGCCTGCTTCAGAGGATTGTAGTACCACTTCGTGAGAGTGTCCCTGCAGCTGCCTGTCTCTGGAGGCTCAGTGCAGCGCACTGACAACAAGAAATGAAAATTAAATGATCATAAATCAAACTACTACTACAATCTTCTTTACAAAAAAAATAAATACCTTTTTGCTCATCCACTGGAATCTTCAGCAAAATCTGAAATGTGTTGTCCACTGACATAAAACAAAATATATGAATAAAGGGAAACCAATATTGAGTGAGCTCAATGAGTTTTAAAAATAAAAACGGATTCTTACAGTCCTTGCATTTTTGCTCATCTGAGCTGTCGCTACACTGAGCGATTGAGTCGCACTCCAAGCCTGGTTCCAAACAGCAGCCGTTTGCACAGGTGAACTGCCCGGCAGTGCATGGAACGCCACACTTTTCTGCCATGGAACACAGAAATCAGCATTAAGAAATACACAGTCTAGGATATCGAATGCTTAACAAAGGAAAATAAATGTCAGTACGTGTGATTGTGACATACCTCGCTGATCTGGAAGTGGTAAACCTCTACCGCTGCCCTTTTTTTCTGAAGAAGCGAAAGAAAGAAAAACAGAATTAATGTTAAAAAAAAATCTGGGTACTTCAGTGGCCCAGGCGGTTATTGGACTGCTCATTTCAGGTGTATTTGTCCCAAGTGAAGCAGACGCTTCCTTTCTGGTTGGTGCGTTGGAGTTATAATTAGGGAGAGCAGACTTCTAGACATTTTCAACCAAGTTTAGTATTATTTTAAATGTGTTTAAGACATTTCAGTGACAGCACGTCTTTAAATGTGCAGTGCTTAATTGCTTGGTGTGCAGTGGAGAGGAGACTAAATTTCAGTCATATCATTTGCACGAGGCCAATCAGAATCGAGTTACGGTTGACAGGAAAATATTAGTCAAAGTCTTGTTTTCAAGTTGCTGAGCCACAAATTGCTGTTCCCAGCAACCATATATTTTGAATACATGAAAACATTTGCAAACAGCTTCATCTGCCATTTAAAAGCAAAATGTAGCCAAGCCTGTTACGGAGACATGGACTGTATAGCCACAATAAAAATGTCGCTCAGAATGACAAATAATCCCTCCACGGTGAAGTCATGATCGGAAAGGAACGCAAACTTACCCGTGCCATAGCATGCGTTTGTGCACTCGTCTTTCGAAAGATAGTTGTTGAGGTTTTCCCTGCAGCCACCAAAGGTAAACTCCTCGCACTTCTGCGATGCGGCATTGTAGTGCCACCGAGGAAAAGCGCCACGACATGGTCCGATCTTCTTCGGAGCCATGCAGTGATCTGCAGGGTGCAAGGGTAAATGTTAGTTGATCATATTTTAATTGTTCTTTCCTTAGAAACATGAAACCATTCTGAAAACATGACGACTTATGACTCACTCATGTTAGTCTTAGATTCGATGTACACCAGACATCAACAACAAATGTTAGTGTGTCTGAAACCTGATCTAGGTGTTTTTCTTATTTTTTTGTTGCACTTTCTAACATTCAACAATTGTGCCGTCTACTTTAAAAAGTAGAGACTACACAAGACGCCGTTGTGTATTATAGCAATGTAAAAGAAGGAAGCTTGTTTATGGGGCACATAAAAAGATCTGGTTTGTCAGTGTGGGGCTGTCTGGCAGATGAGACAGACTTTACTCATCGTACAAAGAGCTGCCTTGACTATATATCAGAAGATCTAAACTCAAAACTATAGCTACGATTTTCTTCATATTCATGAATGACTTGGACATTACACAACATTTCATTGATAGAAAAAATTTAAATTTCAACTAAAAAAACAGGTAGTGAAAAACAGACTTGATTAAAAAATATATTCAAAAATTACTATAATACAAACATACAAACAATACTGCAGTTAATTCTCTTGTCAAGTCTCCTAACAGCTCAGTTAGGAAGTACACAATTAAATTATTTCTACATCACTATTTCTTTTTTCTTCAATTTTTTTCTTTTTCCTTAACTATTTTCTTATTTCTTTTTTCTTCATTTATTTTTTCTTAAATGATTTCCTTTTTCTTTCTACAGATGCTTGATAACATCTGTGAATTTATATGACGTTAAAAAGTGAGGTTAGTGATACTCTTTACTTGAACAGTCACTTGAATGAAACTTGGCAGACCACACACACACACACACACACACACACACTCCCACTACGCACATCCACATTCCAAACAACCTGTTAATGGATAATTTAACTGAATTGCTGAATCCCTTACATTAATCCCACAATGTGCACTTACTTTAAACCACTTAGATCAAATACATTAATTTACCACCAATGTAAAAAGAGCTCTAATGACTTTCAATTGACAGAGGATGATTGGAGTGTTTTCGTTTACGAAACCTTAGCTGAAACCAGACAGACAGGTTTTGTTGAGTTGGGGGGGTGGAGGGAGTGGGAGTGTACCATATACGCTCCTCACTTCCGTTTTAAAAGATCTCAAACGTAACCATGAACATCAATGAGGAAATTACGTTGATAGTACACACAATACAAAGGAAGAGGAGACTAAAGAGGTCAGAACACGTTCCAGTTCTCTTATCAAAAAAAGCGTTCTATCATTCGGCCTGTAGGAATTAAGTCAACAAGTCTTGACAGGTTTCATCACATTAAAAGACAGACTACACAATGGAAGAACAACGAAAAGGTCACCCCTTGAGAAGTATTCAGGTTGGCTTGGAAAAGAGGGTAAAGAGTAAAACAAACAGAAATGTGAAGCGAATGGGAAAAGGGTAGGTACAAAAAAAAAGCCCCAAGGAAAGTACATGAGCATCAAGGCATTGTCTCAACATGAAACACGCAGGCGACTCTGAGGGGGCTCAAAAGACATGTCAACATGTCATGAGAAAAAGTAGTTAAAACCTTGTTCATCTTCCTCCATACCCTCAAAAAAATTAATTGACTAGTTTTTTGGAGTGTCATATTGATATAATATACAGTATTTTCCAGACTATAAGGCGCACCTAAAAACCTACAATTTTCTCAAAAGCCGACGGTGCGCCTTATATATGGACCAAATTCCTAAATTTAAACTGACCCGAAGCATTATGTCATGAAATCAATCATAAGTGGCCCTTGGAGGGAGCTGAAGACTATGAATCATGAATCAAAAAGACTATGGATCATTATTGTCATTATAAAGTAATTTGTTGCGTCTGAAGTTAGATAAAACGGAGAATGATTTGATTTGGATTAAAAATCTGACATGATGCATTAATGGTGCGCCTTATAGTCCGGTGCGCCTTATATAAGGACAAAGTTTTAAAATGGGCCATTCATTGAAGGTGCGCCTTATAGTCCGGTGTGCCTTATAGTCCGAAAAATACGGTAATGATCATATTGACCATTTGCATGTCCACCCTGTCATAAAATAATGATGTTCTAAGTGCCACCTTTAAGAAATCCTGTGGTGACTTCAGTGGCACTACAACCAGCATTTTCTCTTTCCGAAATAAATATTGAATATTTACACTTGTTTCACAATTTTCATCATATGTATGAAACTGAATCTTGTCAAGCTTAACATGTCCACTCTGTCGCATTGAAATATTAATTTATAGATTTTTTTTCAGAAATTCTTAATATATTTATTAAACAGCACACAACCATCTTGCTAATGGAGTCATGTTACTGATATTAGACAAAAAAATGTTCCCCCTGTGACTGTCCACCATGTATTTTGTTGTTTGGATGTACATCCTACATTGTCTGCTTAAAAAAAAACAATGTCAAATTAAATCGAAAAGCTCAGAAATCATAATGGAGAAATCTCAAAGGCCCCTTCAGGTGATATTGACTCATGTGTAATGTGACAGAAAAGTTGAGAATTGATACTTACGTTCTGACTGTTCAGGTGTAAGAACCAAAACACTGACTTGGGTCGAGTCCGACTGACCAACAGTGTCCGTGACGGTCAATTGGAATTTGTACATTCCCGACGTCAGATTGGACACGATAATCTGGTCATCAAAACCTGTTTTCTATATAAACAAAATGCCATGGCCACCATCAAGATGCATCACTTTCTAAGAATTTAAAGCAATTAAAATGGACTCACCTCAATAACAGCGTAGGGATACTCGGTGAGCATTTTCCACACAAAAGACACGATCTTTTTGTCATCTTTGCTCTCCAAGCCGTTCAATGTGACGCTTTCCTGAGGCTGGACTACACGGTCCTGGCCTCCATTTGCCATCGGTGGACGGTCGGTTTCCTCTGGAGTGAGACATCATTGGTAACAATTTGAGATTATTACACAACCACGGAATGCACAACAATTCCAATTAAATCCTGTTACAGGCTCATACTGCGCAACACATTCACAAGTAAAATGACGCTGCGGTAGATGAGAAACCAAACAGTACACCGGGGGCCATGAGGACTTGGCGTGTGAGAACATGCTGAAGTGAATGTTTTAGTTATGTTGCCTCACATATTGTGAGTGCAAACAGACTACTGGATGAACTAGTGGAACTAACAACATCATCATTTTTATTTGCAGACAGTTGGGTTTTTACTAAAACTTATTAGGACAATAGAATACCTTTTGATCCTCTACTCGCCCATAAATTTCTAGTTCTCTCACAAAAAGTGAGTTTAAAACAAAGGTGAATGAGACTTTTTATATCGTTGCTGAATAACAACCTCTTTTGCAGATGTTGCCGATATATATATAGATATATCTATATATCTATATATATATGATAATAATTATTTTTATTTTATAGTATGACCCGTGCGTGTATGACCTTGCATGCAGTCTTACTTGGTGGGAGATCCACCTCCAGGTAGCTCTCATAGAGGGAGTCCAGGATGTAGTTGTAGTAACCTTTCTTCCTGACAAAGCGACAGGCGTACTTTTGCTTGTAGAGGCAGTTGAAGAGGAAGCAGGATTTGATGGAGTTCTCCTCCGCACCTCCTTGCATGAAGGCCACATTGCACGTTGGCTCCTTGCAGCAAGCCACCACACAGTCCCTTGAGCGCACCAATGTCGGTGCTGAGATGAAGATCGCCCCGTCGTTGACGGATTCGTCGACGTCCAGCACAAAATCCTCCCGTCCTTTCTTGAATTTAGCCAAACACACCTCGCCTGTCTCCTGACAAGAGGCGCATCCCAAAAACACCAGTAGAACCACCTGGGACCACCGATCCATAATAACACTTAAATAATAATAAAAATAAAGTCCTCCTATAATTCAAATGGGATTTCGAGCGCCACCTGTAACCGAAACCGAGGCCAATAATTAACTACAAATGTCTTCCTGAGAGCTATGGGCCGCGAAGGGTAAAGGCAGACACGGGTTACCTTTTCACACGCACAAAAAAAAACAAAGAAATGAAAAAGAAGAACATCCACAAAGAGCGAAGTCCTGCCGAGCCTTTCAGTGCGTGACAGTTGCGTGAATGAGTCTCCAAAGTTTGATCACTCCAAAGAGCTGTGGCGTGTGACGACACTAACCAAGTGACTCAATATCACTCACCTGTCTGAGAGGAAGTGAAATTCTACTCCGGATCATGCCACGCCCTTCTCTCTCTCTCTCTCTCTCTCTCTCTCTCTCTCTCTCTCTCTCTCTCTCTCTCTCTCTCTCTCTCTCTCTCTCTCTCTCTCTCTCTCGCTCTCGCTCTCGCTCTCGCTCTCGCTCTCTCTCTCTCTCTCTCTCTCTCTCTCTTAAAATACCAAATACAATATATTTAATATAAATACAAATACAGTATAGCACTCATTTACATTGCATGTTCAGCATTTGCAAATTTAAATATTTACAGAGTATTTTTTTTAATCTAACCTTGTAGGTGACCCATGATCAACAGTATGAATGTTTTTTAGCATGTTGTGACAAGACTTGGTAGGGTGATAACAAAAAACGGATTTGAATTGTGAAATTGGTTTTCTCCTGGAACATAACTCAAATATTTATTGGTGCGTATTTTTTTTTTTTTTTTTTTTTGCAGTGGAGTGGAGCCATATTGCATCACCCTGCTGTTCTATTGTTTTGCATGCAGCTCAATGAAAACATGAAATAATTTCATCATTATGCACCGATGCATTTTTTGTTCCTTCATTTTAGTCCGAAAATCAGCATTACAAAAGTACGTTGTGTCTTTAACACCTTGTTCTCTTTTAGAGTATGCATTTAAGTGGCATCGGTATCGAACTCAGATCCCGGAGGGAAACTATCCTGCATGTTTTGGATATTTCCCTCCTCCAACACACCTGGATTCAAATAATCAGTTGAATAACAGCCCTGGGTGCATTTCATGCTTTATTCCAAAAGGTGGCAATACTGGCTGCATTGAAAGAGGCTACAAATCCTAAACAGTTTATGCGTTTAAAATGTTTGTTTGTCTCGCTTCTTCGTTAAAATATCAAAACACATACAGCACATTACTTCATTTGGAGCTGACTCATGATTTGAGTCATGATTTACATCATCACACAAAATTCCCAAGGGGAAACTAGAAGTTGGCACGTGAACTATGACGTCATAATGTATATTTCGCAACAGGATTTAGAAACCTATCTTTGGTCCTTAACGTTGCAGAACTAAGTAGCATAATATCAGATGAATGAATGTGAGTAGCAGAAAAGGTGATCTGCTGAAGGCCTTGAATAATTCAGCGGCATGTTTGGCCAACCAGCAGAACCTTAAATTTTATATGGATAGAAGTTTTTTTTTCCATGACCATTGTACATTATTCATTTAATAATGGAAGAGTACCAAAATGTATGCATATATTTTATTAAGATCCACTATGATCCACAGTGTTATTTTTTTATTATTATTATTAAAAGCCTTGTAACCAATGAGGCCAATTTGATTCCAAAGATCCATAGATTTTGTATACAACAATAAAATGGAATAAAATCTTTAAGAGAATTTTTGACTATTGTTGACTATTTTTAGTCACTTCATTGCCCTTGCTGATTAGTCTCGCCACAGTGTTTTTTTTTTTTTTATTGGCTGGGACTGACCTATGCTCTTGCAGTACAGCAAACACACACCCTGTCATATAAAGTGGCATACACACACAGAGGCGTATCAGGTTTCATCGTCCACACAGTGCAGGCAGTGGGTGTTGCGAGAGGAGGCGAGAACAAGAGCTTCACAGAGAAAGAGAGAGAGCAGGACAAGCAGTGTGAGTCAGAGTCAGTGTTACAGAGAAGGTAGACATTGAACACGAGGAAATACATATACGGACATAGAGTGGGCCGCTTGCCTGTGTGTGTATACTTGTGTGTGTGCATGTGTGTGCGTGACAGAGAGAACTTGGTGTGTTTCCACGGGTCTCCTGAGGCCGTGGCAACCATGGCGTCAGAGGCAAACACCCAGTCCAGAGTGGTGTTCCAATCCACGGGCAAAGTCGACGAGCCAGGGCACCGCAAGCTTGGCAAGCTGACCGTCAAGTATAACCGCAAGGACCTGCAGAGGAGGCTGGATATTGAAGAGTGGATAGATGAACAGCTGCACCTGCTCTTTGACTGTGAGGTAAGGGGTAGACTCATGGACACATGCACACATGCACGTAGCAGTGGAGGCAGTGCCCATTTATCCAGCGTAATTTTAGATTGACAATAACGAGAGATTACCCGTGAGATTGTTTCATAAATGCACGGATTTTACTGCACTCTCAGCTGTGTTATAATATTTCAATAAGTGACAGAATATCAGTCGTCTAAGATGCCCCTGTGGATTTTAACATGCAGAAACACAATCCACATCAACTGCACTTCTGTAACGTGGGACACAATCCAATTATGTCACTGGCTGCACATTGATTTGCATTGGATTCTCTCAAGGGGGAAACCATGGCAACAGATGTCTCATCTCCCACGTGTGGCAGCTCAGCGCGGTGGAAAGAGGGATTTCCGTTGGCTAGCTTGGAATGACGATGCAGATTAATGACAACATCACTAAGGCAGGGTGATGGAGGAGGGCATGTTTACGCTTTTGTCCAATTGACTGATAATAAAAACATTACATTCCTCTGAGCTAATTTAGACAGGGACAACAAAATGTTATTTATTGGTTATATTAACAAAGAGGATGAACTTTTTTGCATTGTTGGAAATAAGGAAAGTATTCATCTTTGTCCCCTGGTCTAAAATAGCATGTAAAATAAATGTGTTGTTTAATACATAAGTGGTTAAGTGATTATATATTTTGTATAAAATAATAATTCTTACATGGTTTCATTGTCAGCAATAAGTTGTTTAATAAAATTAGTCATATTGAAATTTTTTAGGAATTCATAAAATTGCTGTCCACTCTGTCGAAAAGGGTTAACTACCTTTTTAAAGATTTTTTTTTTTCATTGAGGCGACTGAAAGAGTGACAGAATAAATAGTTACAATATTTGGTCAGACTGAAATGTTGGAGTATGTCCTAAAAGTAAATATTGACATTTGCATGCTCATTTTACAGATCTAATGGTTTATAATTGTGATGAAGAATTGGATCAATGATAATGATCAGTTAAGTCAGGATATTGCATAACATTGTGTTGAATTTGATTTATTCCTTTAGAATTCTGCAGAAAATTAAGCCGAATAGTAAAAAAAGATTCCATCCCTGTATTGCATCTTCAAAGTTACAATCGCTTCTTCTTTCTCCCAATTGAATCTGACAAACAATAATCATCCATATAAGACACATTAATGTCACCCATATATTTCTTGTGAATCATCATATTGGAATATGCGTACAGAATTATGGCTATAGTGTTTATCATACATTTTGCATTTCCTCAAAAAAAAAAGCGTGCTGTGTTGGTTGGAGTCTTCCGCTTGGAACCTTTTACCAACAGTCCCTTTGCATTGCTGTCTAAATTATTTAACCACATCTCTAATTTATGCAAGCGTTGCCTTGGCCAGCTTCTTTGCAAACTTCACACCTTTAGAGAAATAGTAAACCTCATAGAAGGTATGATCAGTAGAAAAGGGGAAATGTCCAGCAGCATTAAAGCTAAATCGATCATAATACAACTGGCATACAAACATTGGGGGATGCTGACAGATAAAATTTTATTCTCAAACTACTGTGTCAACATCAATTTTTATTTCCTCAATTTAATTGACAGTAATTCTGTTGTAGGGCCTAAAATAGATAGGGCCCTACTTTCTAACAGGAAAGGCAGAAGGACTCTGATAAGTTCAAATGATGTCGGCATTTTCAGTGACATTTTTATTTCCTGGGCATGGTTTCCTTATTATCAAGGCAGTAAAAACATAGCGTGTCTTGATGGCCCTTTGTTTTCTTTCCAGAGTCACGATTATGAGTGACTAGCTGTAAGTTATAAGTTTGAAATGTGCAATATTTGTAAGGTGAAATGATTCCTTGGGGCTAGGTAAATAAAATATTTAATGTTTAAAATAAAAACCCGAATTACAATTAAGTTGGGAGGTAGTGTAAAAAAATAAAGAATTGCAAATCCTTTTCACCCCACAAATATTCAATTGAATGCCCTCCAAGGATAACATATTTAATGTTTATATGTAGAATATTGCTGAGGTCGGACCTTGTAGCTCATAGTCACTTGCCAGGACACCCACAAAATGGAAAATGTGTTCAACCAATAGCATTGCATCATAAAAGACAACAAAGGAACACTTTGATCGGTCAAAAATTAATAAAAATAACATCCACACATGTGTACGCTGACTGATCATATATGTTTTTGAACAAATATAATAAAGCTCTTGTTTTGAGTCACAAAAGAGATAAAACACTCGAAACGACAGAATCCAATTGCTCAGGTGACTGCATCTGTTGGTTTCTGAAGCTAAGACTTTGATATTCATAAATTCCAATAATAGCTTCAACATTTATTATATTGCTTTCAACTGCAGAAAGTGCTACTGAGATGCTGCTCAGAGACCTCATTAAAATGCAATTTCTTCTCGTCTGAAGATAAATCAGCCATGTTGTGCAGTATAAAATGCTGAAGTTGAAGTACTGCACAGTAGAAAGGTCACAGAAAAAAGTCAACTATTTTATTCTCCTTGCACGCGCCGATGCTGAGTTGACACTTTGAGGAATTATTCTTAATCACAAGATCCTCTGCCAATGCTTACATAATGCTACGTAGTGTGTAAAGGTACTAAATCATTTTAAGAAAATAAAATATACAGAGCTTTCTAGCATTGAATTGCATGCACAACTGTGGATTATTGCAATAAAATATGTTTTATTTTATATGGATAATAAAAGTAAAAGTAAAATAAAAAAACAAATATTTCCTTTAGATATGCAATCAATTGGTCAGTTTACAACAAGGAAATGAGCATCATTAACCAAAGTAATAAACACACACAGACACACATGCACACACACCGAAACCCTGCAGAGCTAAGCAGAATAACAAGGGGTCCATCCCGGCACCATGTATCAATTAGAGGGTGCACGGGGGACCAGGAAGAGGGTCCATCCACTCCTCCACTCAGCACTTCACATTGATTAGTTCTCTCATCATCCAGAGAAACGTCCAAGCCCAATCTTCTTCGGCAATGAAATCTTCCCAACCGGAAAATATTCCCTCAGAAAAGCAAACTGCCCTGTCAAATTTGAGCGTATACCTGCTGAGTCTGGATGTACTGCTGGTCAAGTTTCCTTTCAGGACATTCTACAGTATTTTAAAGTCGTTAAATTTTGTAGATGACACATTTGTGATATACTGAATCTATTTTAATTGTTTTTTTTTTTTTTAAATGTAATAGTCAGTCACGACATTCGTGTCTTGGTTTAACAGGGACAGTGGAAACATTGACGCTCTAGTTGACAATAATTTCCATCCCACTGATTTGCTCAGTGTCATAGAGAGACTTTTCACAGGGATTTAGGATGGGATTGTACCCTGTGAGCTTTTGTGTCCATCACATGTCGGTAATAGAGGGATTTGGAATAGAGATGCAGAAACAACTTTTATTATTCTTTTGCAGGAAGAAGATATTCCAGAATTGGAGATTGACATAGATGAGCTCCTGGAGCTGTCAGATGAAGGGCAAAGAAAGCGAGTACAGGTACATAATTGTTGATAATGTCTTTGGATAGAATTTCAAATAACATGGGTTGAACATAAGGGTCCATTATTGGATGGATGGATCATGGTAAGATTTTATTCCCAGTTCAGAAATACCTAACATGTTCTCGTTTTTTTTTTCTTCTGCTTTCAGGAGTTGTTGCAAGAATGCAGGAAGCCAATTGAGGTGAGAAGTTAAAAATCACATCTGTATCCTCCCATACTGTATTGCTAATACGTGCATGTTAGATCAATTTAGGACTACATAGTCGATAAATTTAAATGTCAATGTTTATGTAAGCTGTAAAACGTGGATATGTGTACATGCATGTTCATTAGAGAAAAAGGTCAATGGGGTTACAAGCTTGTTTGTGCATGCTCCTTAGGATTTTGTCAACGGGCTGCTCTACAGGATAAAGGGACTACGCAAAATGTCAGGACCCTTGAAGAAATAGCTCCAGGTCAAATAAAGAATTGAGGCAATGGTTTCTCCAGTCCCCCTTTTGTTTTTACCGTTTGGATGCTTGTATGTGCGCTTCACATGCTTTTTCCCAGGTCAGTTGGACACCAAAATAGTCAGTGAAGTTTTTTTGAATTTGTGGACTGTTATGACATCATGTGTCCCACAAAAATAATAATGCACATGTGATAATAGCTGTAATATCATTTTTTCCTCATGTGTTAAATTGTACATTTTTGTTTTGCTTGTTAATGTACATATATTTTCATTCATGAGTGCTGTATGACAATAAAATGAAACATTTTCAATACTAGGTGTCACATTTGATTGGATAAGAAATGTGTTAATTTGGTCCTATTTAGTCCACACAGACACAGTGTGTATATTCTCACATTCAACGAAACTTGACTTTTACAGTAAGATGAGTCATGAGTCAATATACCATTTCCATTTATTTTTCAGTACAGCCGGGAAAACTAAGGGGATGTCAAGTTTAGGAGTAAACACAGCAAAAATCATCAGCAGGAAGCTCCATTAAGTATGCATCCATTATCCGCAGCCATTTCCTGTCTGTGTACGACATAACCAGAAAGGGCAAACACATTAACGACCTCCATGCAAAGATTAATGGAGCCCCCGGAGGAGCGTGATGATGGTTCCTCCTCAGTCGACTAGGCAGTGATGTGTCTTGATGAGACTACACTCTGCTGGTCTCTCGGTCACACACGAGGGGTCTTTTGGCTCCATCAGGGTCCATTACGGTAATTTGCTTGGATCGCCCCCATTTTCCACTACCATCAGACTCTTCACTTGTGGCCTCTCTGTGAGACTGACACATTTCTGCAACGTGATGAACTGACTGCAACTAGATCTCGCCATCTCTAGAAGACACCCTGCAGGAGCGACACAATGCTGTGATGTTCCGACACACATCCAAACATAATTACAAGTGTGGCTGAGGTGCCTGCCAATGGAGAACAAAATCCCCCCTAATCCTTTTATACAGACTCTATGGAGCTTTGCTACTACAGTGCTGACAGTCTAAGGTTGTAAATTGCTCCAAATTAGCTCATAATTTGCTTTTTGTGTGCGTTGTCAACATTTTATAATACTAAACATGCAAAGCACAAGCGTTGCTGCTTTTAGGAATTAGCCCCAATCATACAAGACCAAGATTTACTTCTATTTTGACAAATTATAAAGAACATTGCATTATTGTTTAAAATGTAGTAGTCTTAATATAGATGGTTTAATTTATTAAATTCATTAATGAAGTATATCCATGTCTGGATTCAAAAATTGCATTTTGAAATAAGGTTTTCTTAACCACATAAAGTTCTCCATAACTGACAAAGCCGCCATCGTTACACAGTGTGGCCATCAGGACTTCCTTTTCTTTTTTGGTGCGGTGTAATTGGTGGTGCGATGGTCCATCCATTTGTTGTGTCCTTCCCTGCGGGTGTACAAGGGTGCAGATTGATAATCACTAAATACTTCATACGCATGCTGCTCGGTAATATGGCAACAGATTGCCTCCCGATTTATCTGGGTCATGGGCTGCATCCGGGATCACATGCAAAGCCACCATGAAAATGTTGTGAATCACCTGAAGCAGCGATTACAGTACAGGTCTCCACCGCAGGTGTAACAGCGTAAAGTGGCATCGTGATTGCAGATGCAACACCACGGAAGTTCATCGTCATCAGGAAGTTCATCGTCATCACTGTCTGATGGCGTTTCCACTGATCTTACGGGTGCTGGTGGAGTCCTACTCTTGGTCGCTGGAGCTTTTGTCTGCCAAACAGATCCAAATAATGATCATTTATAACAAGTATCACTAACAGCTCTGAAATACTCTGTTTTTATTGTTAATACAGGCTTCTTCGAGGACTCTTTCTTCTCGGGTTTTTTCGGTCCACTCTGTTTCTTCTCTGTGTTTTTCGGTCCACTGTGTTCCAGAGGTATGTTGTAGCCACTGGCCTCATCTAGTGCAGCTTCTTCCGTGAGCTGTAACAACAGACACACGTGAATTGCAGCATGTAAGCGTGTTACCGCTGTAAAGTGATTTCAAAATCAATTTTTATTACATGAGAGTGGCACTGGCATCCACATGCACACACACACACACACACACACACACACACACACACACACACACACACACACACACACACACAAAACCATACCTGCTTTAAGACTCTCTTTATAGTGTCATCCTCTGTCTCCTCATCACTGTCAGGATGTTTGTAATCTTCCATCTTCACTAAAAATGATATGTTTTTAAAATAAAAAGTATTCTTATCTTGAGTAGAGAGCACCTTAAACTCACAATAGGAGTTTGTGGGTGGCTTTCTTGCATTGATAAAACACTTTTGTGATTGACTGTTGTGTCGAACCTTTGTCTGGGTCCTGGCCTTTCAGCTGCGCGAGCCTCTTGGCCATATTGAGGATTTGTTCTGTCTCATGATGATCCTTTTTCAGCTCCTTTTGAGCATCTTCAACCAATCGTGCCGCATCATTCTCAAGCTGCCTCCATGAGTCTTGGTTCTCATTCATATTGATGAGTGTCTGGTCCTCTCCTTTGTTAAGATCATTCATATTTCCACTGTCACCTGATAAGACAATTCACCTTCAGTTCATCAAACTGTGATTGCCACTAGCCTTGCAGCGAGACCACAGGGTGGCCGCGAGGAACAAGGGCAGCGATACAGAGTGAAGTTTCCCTCAAAAAGGCTTCATGTCGGAACCCCATGTTAGAACTATTTCAAAAAGTGCGTTTTCTTACTGTATCCAGGATTATCAAATTGACGGTCAATTCCAACTTCATCTGTCATTTGAATAAGAAGATCATTGGCTTGCTCAGTCTGAGTCCTGTTATCTGGAGGCTGGTGGACCTAAAAAGAGCATACACAGTTAGCTTGAAAGAGCAACTTAGTTACTTAAACAGATTACTTGATTCAAAGAGTAACATAGTTACTTTACCGCTTATGTGATTTTTAAAAGTGATTAAGACTAGAAGTTACTTTCTTGCTTACAGCAGATGTTGACAACCCCACTTAACAAAAATGGCAACTGGATTTGCCAGCACTTTACTGGAAATGCATTTTTAACGATAATGGTAGGGCTTTGTTTCAGTTCCATCTGTTGTGAAATGGGCTATATAAATAAAATTGTATTGCATTGTGCTCACAGGTGGTGGGGCTTGAGAAGGAGGAGTTTGGCCCTTTAAAACTGCTAACCGGTCTTCCATCTCCTGGGAAGAAGGCGCTGGCTTGATGGGACCTTTAAGGGCAGCGAGCCTAGCCTCAAGCTCTTTTTCAGAAGGGATAGACTCTGTGCAGAAGGTAGAATGGTAGCATCAATAAATGAAATAAAGGTCATGTAAAATGTTATTTTTTGTAAATAAGAAATCATAATACTTGGTGCAGTGTCTTTTTTCAGCTTTTCAAGCCTTTCAACAATTGCTTGATCTTCCGTACTTAGACCTTTAGGAGGGGGAAGACCTGTGAGAGAAGGTATACTGCCTCCATGTGGCTGTGTCTTCTGTCCTTGCTGTTTGGCTTCAAATGCAGCAACTCGTCTGTGGAGCAATTTTGTTTTGTGAATACACAAGTGCTAGAAACATTACAGACGTGAAGATAAACTCACTTTTTGTAGTTTTCAGGTGGAGACCATCTTCCTGCATCGTTTGAAGTATTCCCACTGGAAACACATTATAGTGGTACAGAATCAGAAGTCACTCGCTGATCTGTTCACTAACATCATTTTCACGAGAGCTACCTTGTAAGATTGCCATGACATTGCTTGCAGACTTTCTGCTGGCTGTTGCCGCAACGTGGCACTACAGCATTATAAGTCAAGCAGCTGGCGCAGAAGGACCGGCCACAGTTTTTACAACCCAGCTAGGAGCAAAATAGATGAGTAAATGATTATTTATATCATGTTAAAAATTAAAACGTATTTATATACAGTAAGGTGTCCCAAAATAAGAAACTTTATACATAGTTTATGGAAAAGCATGACTTGCAAAATACACATGGGCTACATTTATCAAAAAAAAAAAAAAAACAAGGACATGCCCCTTCATATTTCTAATTTAATTATAATACAATAATAATAATAAATTTATAATTATAATTTTATAATTTAATTGATTTATATAATTTAATTTATACTCATGTAAATATCAAAACATTTTAGCTTTTCAAGAATTTCTAAGGTTTATACTCGATTTATACGTTTTTTTAATCCATGAGATTAATTCGCACCTCTTCAATTGTCTTTCATAAATGTTCCGCAAATGAACTGCTTTAATACATTTGCTTTATGTTTGTTCTTGTCCTTGATTTCACCTGTGCGCCTAAAAATATTACAATCCTTTCGAATTTCAAACAGCACAATGCAACAGTCATCCTTTTGTTGTTTAAATTTTTTAGGAGTCAAACCAATTAAAAATTAAATCATTTTGGCACATTGGTCCGAAGCTGTTGGATTTTCTCCACAGAAGCACATCTTTCACCTACAGAAATGTGGTTCGGTATTTAGCCATACTGACCCATACTGAAGACAACTTACCTCCTTTTTAAAAACGCTGAACTTGGTGGTACAACAATAACAACGGTTATCCATTTCTATGCGCATTCAAGATTTAAGTAACAAATGAAAGAATGTTGTCGAACTGTAAGAAAATACCGGCCGTCCAGCTTCCTTGAACAATCAAAACAGGAAGAATCCCGGAAGTACTATCCTGCGTCATATCCGGTTTATGGCTCCTCCAATGAGCCGTCGTCCAATCAAACAGCGCTCCTGGTTCAAAATACAGCAGTAACGAAGCTCTCTGCTGCGCTGCTATCAACAACAGACATTTTGACGCACATCAGGCAATTTGTGAGTCGTAACCAAACTATTACAAATTGTGGTGGGTGGTGGATTAAATGCAACCATTGTTGAATGCAAACTTTAATGTCGATTGATTTTCTTGCATCTTGCTAACGTGCTAGCCTACACGTTATGCGTTCGAGAGCAAATGACACATTTGTTCTTCAGTTTTAAATTGATTATACTGCAAAGTATCATCGTAATTTAATTCATAATGCTGAATCACCACATTTATGTGTTGTTGATCATTAGTCGAGCATTGGATCTTTCATTTGGTACTCAGTTACGTAATGTTTGCCTGTTGAGCTTTTTGCATCAAATATGGAGGATGCTGGAAGACAGCCACCATGCATTTGTTGTGATGAACATAAAATTGATTCTTTAAAAAAAATGCATTTCTTGTTTATTTTCATCTTCCTCTGTCCAGCTGATTTTCATAATGGCAGAAGGAGAGGATGTGGATTGGGAGCTCTGCAAAGAGAACATTAAGCCTCTGAGACGTGGGAGAAACATGTCAGCGTTGCTCCAGGCACTCAGTCAAAGCAAAGATGGCCCCAGCCCTGCCATCCTCCAACAGAGACAGTATGAATGCTTTGATTAAAACATGGCATTGCATTTTATAATAATTGTGAAATTATGACAATATTTGTACACTGCATTCTTTTTTCATAGGGCTTTCGAGGCGGAATTGCGGCTGTACAATGGAGACGATCCACTCGATGTTTGGGATCGGTAAGTTTGTAAGTTAATTGAGTATATTTGCGATGTGAGCACTTTTAATTATGCTCTTGTGGTTCTGTGATGGACAGGTACATCAGATGGTCAGAGCAAATGTTTCCTCAGGGAGGAAAAGGGAGCAACCTGAGCACGCTCTTAGAGCAAGCCGTGACAAGATACACAGACGAAAAGAAATATCACAACGATCCTCGCTACGTTGACCTCTGGATAAAATATGTGAGTCGGGATTATATATTTTCTTTTCCCAGGATGTTGGAACCTAATATTGGGGGTATGTTTGTTAGGCGGGGCACTGCTTGGAGCGCTTGGACATTTACAGGTACATGAAAGCCCAGGGAATAGGGACCACCCGGGCGTCCTTCTATATCGCCTGGGCTGAAGAGCATGAGAACCGTGGCGACTTCCTTAAAGCTGACTTGGTCTTCCAAGAAGGACTTAAAATGTTTGCCCAGCCTCTTGACAGGCTACAGCAGTTTCACAAGTAGGTGTCCACCACTGAACCATTTTTTTGGGTAGAATTGTTCTCTATTTTAAGTGCTGCTTATTGTGCAGTGAGTTGAGCAGGCATATCTCAAGTCTGCGAGGTGTGTTCCTTTTCCCCATAAAAATTTTTCCACCTCCTTCAAATGCTCTGCATTATCAGGATGCTGCAGGCTCGAGCGGCCCGACAAGCGATGAAAAAAGTCGATGATAGTGACAGTGACAACGAGTCCAAAGAACCCGAGAGAGTTTCTCTTGCCGAGCTCAAAACACGAGGGAAGAAGGCCGCCGTGCCTATTGTCAGAACCGGAGCTGCGATTAAAAGTAAGCACAAAAATCAAGAACTCTCACTCAAATACACTGCTTAGACTTTTAGGGCAAGAAATTCTTTTGTGAGAACAGTTGATATGTCGATGTACTCTGTAGGTGTCTCAAGGGGCCTGAGTTTGCGTGCCGATCCCATCGAAGAAAGCAGCAGTCACAGCAGCAACAGTAAATTGGTCATCTTTGATGAGACTAAAGCAAGCGCTGCGCCTTCAGAACCAAAATTCGAGCCTTGGCTGGCTCCTCCTCCTGCAAGGCCAAAGGAAAATGAAAAAGCAGTGGAGAAATGGTGCAATGTGAAGGTAGGTTTAAATGATAGTTCATTTTGATATGTTTCATATATTTCTGCCTACATTTCACTCCATTTTTCTACATCCAAGGTGCGGCAGAAGTCTAAATTTGGACACACATTGATGGCTGCACCTCCTCCAAGACCCACTTTCCAACCATTTGTTGATGAGTCAGAGACCCCAAAAATGTGAGTCATCAATATTGAACACGCATTTGAAATGGATTGAAAATATACAGTAGCTTGGTCAATTTGGTTCCCTGCCAGAGATGAATAAAACATTTTTGCTCAATAAATGATATTAGTGTGCGATGAAGTGCCATCTAGTGTTGAAATTGCAGATTGCAATCTCACCGACTTTGCTTGCCAAGCTTGTCAATGGATCCGAGCCACATTGTGCTGGCCTACTTTGGAATGGCATGTTTGGCATTTGTCTTGATGCCCTAATACACAATTGTAAATTTTATATATGCATACATTTATAACAAAAACATGTACCAGTTCTTGTTGAGCAAGATTGCATTTTCAAGCAAATAGACAATGTACTATATAATTTGTTGTGTATGTGATTCATGTAAGGTTCCTCATTTTTCTCTGTGGTGTGCGTCTTCTCGCTCAGGACGCCGTGCAAGATCATACCCACAGTGAACAACATTTTGTCAGCACGCAAGAGCTGCAGAGACAACGAGACTCCTCTGAAAAAGCTGCTGGAGCAGAAAGAAGGGGAATCGAGCAAAGAGCTGGAAAAGAGCATGTACTGTAAAGAGCTACTCTTCAGCGGCACCACCGAATTCAGCTTAGAGGAACTGCATGCCGAGCTGTATTTAAAAAAGAAGAACTCGCAGGTGGCCAGCTGCCCTGATGAACAATAAAAATCCACTTTACAATGTTTTTAAATTGACAGTTTTAAAGCATTGGTTGTGGCAGCGAGAGAATATGTCAATATTTGAAAGTGTTTTTTTAACAAAATGATTATTTTTTCATTAATTTCCCCAAAAACTTTTTATACAACAATAACTACAGCTTTTTTTTTTTTTTTTGCTGGTTATCCGGGGCCGTTTGTTTTTTGCATTGTATGTTGTTAGGCAAAGTGTCTTGGGTCTGCTCCTATAACTTCTTAGTCAAATAGCAGAATGTTCTGTCATAGTTTCTGTTCTTTATGTTGTCTCACAACATTTCCAATTCATGAAAAGTTGGGTGCTCGACCACCCTCAATAAAACTCTTCATCTCTAAATGTTTTATGTCTCATTAATTCACCATTAGGGATGACCAAATGAATGTTATAATTCAGTTGAATATATTAAGAAATCATTTAGGGCTGCAACTATCAATTTTGATAAGCAATTAGTCTGCTGATTATTTTGTCAATTAATAGATGAATCGCATTTCAAAAACATTTTAATTTCCATGGTTTTTTTTTAAATAACATTTCAAATTGATAATTTAGAAAATGCACGAATTAAGATTTAGCTACTTGGGCTTTAACATGTCAGAAAACAAGATTTTTTTTTTCTTATGTATAGAGGACTACATAAATCAGATATTTACTTTTCAGAAGCTGCATTAATATCTATGCCACACGCTGTGGTGAATGAGGCAGGCCGCTCTCCTCTGGAATACTGGAGAAAAGTGACTTTAATCACATAGAGGAAATATGACTCTGCCAGCTAAGATCCTCTCAACTGGTGAGTTGCCAAACTGTCTAGGTACTTTAAATTTTGAGAGCAGCTGAAATTCACTGATAAATGATGGGAAACATGATGCACTGCCACGGTCCTAACACAGCATAACCACATTATAATCTACGGCTCGCTTTTTGACAGGATTTATTAAAAGCTCATCCCATGAAAGAAAGAAAGCAAGCAGGCAGGCAACAACTCTGATAGCAGAAAATCCATAGTGACTTCTTCTACTGCAGGGTGGCAAAATGGTAGAAGTAGGCCACATTTGTGCAGACAGAGCATGCAGCTTTTTTTTTTCTCTTGGCTTCCTACTTTGAAAAACAAGCACATTCATGTTGTATAGGCCACATGCTTTTAACCCAGCCCCCCACCCTTCACTTTCACATTTAGAAGTCACACGTATACATATTTCATAAAAGCACAGAAAGAAGCTATACTCAGTCGGTTTGCCTCAGAGATTCTCACAATATGTTATTAGTGTCATTTTTTTGGGTTGGGTGTCGTTTCCTGCCAGGAAAATGAGTCAAAATGAGTCATAATAGAAAATAACTTTTTCCTTGGTAGAGGTAACTCACAATTTCAAATGTATTCGTTTATTCATATCTATTATCAATCTTACCATTGTGCCACGCTGCCCCATCGGTTAAATTTAATCTAATCCTGATTACGTAATATTTCTTCAATTGTTTAGCTTGAGCTTTGGCTCAGTATTAACATTTATATTTTTATGATGACAAACAACATCCGACCTCCACAACATAACAGCAAAAGGTAAATTTAATGTGTCAACTCTTGATATATACATTTCTTAATGTACTCCTTCTTGTAAATATCTATTTCATCTGTGTATGTTGAACTTTCTGACCCATTCTGTAATCCTGACAGCTTCAGCAAAAGAGTGAATTGGAATGTCAAATATAATCATTATTATGCATATTGCTCCTCCTCTTTGGCTTGGATTTATTTGATGTGTCAAGAGGAACATCATCATTTCAGCCTCTTCGGGATAGCCTGTGCAAGCATATCCAATCGTCATCTTTTACATGTATGCCCCAAATCCTGCTTGCCTTGTCTGCGTGTGACTTGACCCTAATACGTTTTCCTGCTTTGTGCCTCGTCTTAGCGTCTGCATAAATTATTCAGAAAATAATTGTGGTGGAAAGAGAAGTGAATGTTTCGCTTAAGTAATGATGACGGGTCTTTGGAAGACCTCTTTAGAATCCCATAAAAAAGGTTGCAAGGGTGAGAATTGTACCTTCTGCAGAAATATTACACACCACCCACCCCTCCCTTTTTTTTTATACCTCTCCTGCCATCTGCCATCCTTGACCCTGTCATTCCATGGATAATGCATTTGACTGAACAGCAGCACAGTAGGTGAAGGCATCACCCTCATGTTCTCATGTCACCCAGATGACGTGTAAAGGAGACAACATGGGTGGGGGAGAGGGATGAAAGGTATCCCGACCAGGTGTACAGGAGGTCTTCTCTCCTTACAGTCACCGGATACCAGACAAAATGCGTTCCATGCGCGTAGACACACGCCATCAATTCTTTTACAAAGACAGCCCAATGACGGGGTGGGAGGAGGCAGAGAAGGGAGGTGATAAAAAGGGAGAGGGAGGGAGGGCGTGAGAGAGAGAGCGTGAGTTGGAGAAGTAGAGGGGGGTGGGGATGGAAGGACCTGGATGGGGCCGAGGTATTCTCTCCCAGTGGATGCTACCTGTCCTCTACATGGCTTTTGTCCTCCGTTTTTCAGTCTCTCCTTGTACCCGGGAGCCGGATCCGGCGCACAGACCTGCAGCAGCACTCAGCCGGGGATGAATCAGTCCCGACAAAGAGCCTTTGAGATGGCAGTGTGCGCTTGTGCCTGGAGGGAGAAACGCATCAGGCTTTCCCAGGCAAGCGGCAGCCTGCAGTGCTGGCTGGCTTGAGAGCCAGTCCTCTCATGTCCTCGTGTGGGTGCATGTGTGTGCGCGCATGAGTGGTGTCACGAGCAGTGTATGTGCTCACTCTTGCTTTCAACCCTTCCTGGAGGAGAGTGGCTCTCCTCGTCACTGGACAGCAAGGTAAGAAGGTTTTTTTTTTTGTTCCTTGCTAACAAAGATTTATTCCTCCCGTTCCCTTTCTTGATAATGGGTTGAATTAGAAAAAGAAGCTTAATAGCATTGATGAATGTTGATGTGTGCCGTTGGTGGGAGGAGGAGGCTGTGAGAATGCAGAGCAGCCAGGATGTGTTGATGGGAAAAAGAGCGAGATGATTCTCATCTATGATGGGCTGCATCTTCACTCCTCCTGGAAGATATCACTCCCTCGTTGTATCATCTCTATTGTCAAAAATGGTTCCACATTCTCCAGAGTCGTGCCTTCTAATATGGATCACTATGGAGTAATATTGTGTGTATGGTCCCATTATGTAGTAGTGATGGTGAGCAAAGGCTAGTTTTGGATCAGTCCATGATGACACTATTTTAGGTGAAGGTATTCATTGAAGCAGCTACAAGAACTAAAAATGGAAGGAAATTTATAGTTAATCGTAGATGGACTTCTCTGTAGGTGGATTTTTCACCAAGTCAATGGAAGGACCTTACTCAAAATCTGTGTTCATCTCTTCAAAATTTGGATGGGGTTTAGGTCAAGTGCTAAGAAGTACCCGAGGCTTCACATATGCAGGATGACACAACATACGAGTTGGTGTTATTGTGTGCCACGCTTGCTCTCACCAACGCTGGCGTTATTGTCATATCATTCGTCAGCCCTCGGAGGGAAACGTGTGCATTAGCAGCTTAACGTAACCGGCAGCACTCAAGGATTAAAACAGCCCGTCCAAATTAGGACAGCGCCATGAGTCTCCTGACTGGGTTGAAAGGTGCCCGTGTTGGGTTATGGTGAAGTTGCTGCTCACTGATACTGTAAAAGAGCTTGAACCTGTGTTGTATCTCATGGGCCCAGGCTGAGAAATATAAATCAAAGCTTTCATAAGCATATGCAGCCTGCTGCATCAATAAATTAGACTCGAGAGAGAGCCGCTCGGCACTGCTACCATTTGGCTGCGTCAAATTGCTCAATATGCATCTGAAAGCAAAGTGGATCTTTTATGAGATGTGATCTGCACTGTGCAAACTGGATAAACACTTTTTTTTTTTTTTATTGTGCATGCACAGTCACACTTATTGGTGGACTTTTTTGAGCCATCAGTCCACCCCAATGACCCATTGAGGCCACCATACTGCTTCACTCAAAGGTGTTTGTCCATATTGCATCTTACAACCACCTCAAGACTCGGACAATGCTGCCATTACATCATCACTGTTTATCAGAACGAATAGAGCAGATTCGACACACACTAATATCCACGTTTCTCCCTGCAGGGCAGAACAAACTTGTCTATTTTGTCAACAAACAAAATCGGGGGCGATATGTCCACTGACAGAATGATGCATGAAACCCCTTGATGCAATTGTCCTCAGATTCCCTTCTCAATAAAGGCTTGTTTACTCGCGAGTAGAAAGTGCTCAAAATGACGGAAAAAAGAGGTTACGTCTCACGCACATTGTGGGCTACATCGTGTCATTGAATGAGACAGAAAAGCACGACGTGGGTGATTTGTAAAGCTGCAGACTGCTCCATTCTTTCAACATGTTTAATTCTTCTCCTCCGTTAGCTCCCTCCATCCCTCCTCTGTGCTTGCTCATCCTTCTCCTCCTTCAGCTGTCACTACATCTGAGTGTTCAGATTCTTCTTTCTTTCCTTCCCTTTTTTGATATTGCTACTCTTGTTGTTTTTACATCCTCTCAACACTTACACAAGAGGTGCATTTCAAAGTCAGGACAAGCTTTTATATTTAAATCCCAATTCTTCTCATCCTCTATTTTGGTGTATGCTTACGAATTTATGAGAACAGTTTGGGGATTCTACTTTTTTTTGTTCTAGCGTGACTGCATCCCAAAGTAAAAGTCTGTGACGTAGTAGTTATTGTAGATGGATTTGCTGTGGAAGAACTTGAATGGATTGACCTTGAACCCATCAAACACATTTGGAATTTGAACAAGCCTCTTTTTGTCCCCATAGACATGCACCAAAATCTCAAAGACACACTGATTGGTAGATTTTGTACTTCCTGACACTGTATGTATTTCTGCAGAAAAGTAGAGCAGTCAATGTGCAGTAGATTCAAAATATTTTTGATTGGTAAATAGGTATGAACGTACTTGTGAGTACATTTAAATGAGTACGTTCGAACGTACTTGCAAGTACATACTTGTATGCTAAATTCTACAAAGATAGCATTTTTCCCATCATGCCATGGGGACTTGCGCATGGTCAAGTAAAAAAAAAAAAAAAAAAGCATTTTTTTTAGCATTTGGCCTGCGTACGTTAAAAAATATATTTGTAATTTTTGTGATTTCATCATTATGTCTTCAATGCATTTCAATGCTTCGCATTAATGTTCTGCAAATAGGTTATTGACGGTCAAAATATGTTTACTCCCCACTGGCATTAAAGTAATATACGCATATGTCACGTCTTACGGTTTTCATCTTTGAACTTTTAGTCCAACACCAATGCGCCATGAGTTCAGAGTCATGATGCACTGCTATGACTAATATGACATTTGGAAAAGATGAAGAAACACTCAAATAGATGTCAGCATGAATGAGCTCAGGGAGTTTCATCTGGGGACTGAAATGTAAATAGTCAAGATGGCTAAAATTGACTTTATCTGTCTTGACTATTTATGAGAACCGTTTGCATTCTTTCTGAGCAGCAACTCTGTACTTTGGATATTGAAGGTAGTCCATAAATGTCTCATCACATGCCCTTGAGTGTGCTCAATATCACGTCCTTGTCTTAGAATTGAGTTATTTTGCAGGTACTGATTAATCATGGAATGGGCATGGAGTGAAATACAAACTTAAATCTGCACATGAACTACTTTTTACTCCCAAATTTCATGCGAGTCCAAAGTTTTGAGTGACCTGCTTTAGTAAAACACTGCAGGGCCTGCACTTGCACAATGCAGTGACTTCTCCGAGGCAGCAGCTGCGTGCCAGTCCCAAAGATTCCTCAGATTTGAAGCACTTTGTTGTGCATGACGTATGAAATATGCATGCGTTATTCCGTGTCATTGAACGCGGCATATTACATCACTCGGTGTTTTCTATTGACAATCCCTCCATGTCTCCAGAGGTGACTTCAAAGATAGAACAGCAGGCGTCAACTTCAGTAATAAATATTGGACTGTCTGGTCACGTCCAGTATTTGCGTGGCTCTTAGACACGTGATTTGGTTTTTTGTCAGTGCCTTTAGGCTTTTACAAATCACAAGGTGGTGATGACCAACCAATGCCTCTTTTCATAAACATCCACCCTCTGCATGTCCCTCACGAGGGAGAGTCTCATTATATTCAAAGGGCAAAACGGTCATCATAATGACGTTGACAGAAGAGCAATCTTGAAGCTCTTGCCACTGCATTACATAGTCCCAAAAACAAACAAACCAAAAAACAAATAAGACCGTAATGCTTTCCAAACGACGACATTTTGTAATTCATTATAGTTGGATTATCTTTGGGTCGCACGTGCATCGACAGGCACGGAAAAGAGGATTACCTCATCTCCGCCAGTTCCCACCCTCACCTCACTAGTTGACAAGAATCACGCACAAAATAAACACTGCTGCTTCAGAGAGTCTGAAATTAGATCAGTGAAGGACCACACTAATCCCGCTCCACCATCACCTGCACATTTATGCAAGCACATCTACAAGGAAAAAAAAACGAGAAATAGAAATCAGGGCAAATAGTACAGCGGGGGAAAAATCGTTCACCACAGCTCTGAGCGCTACCATCGTGGAAATCCAATACCTCTCTTATCTACCCCCCCATTCGTCCAACTCATGCTTGGGGTGATTTGAACATGACAGAACGAAAAACAGGCCCTCTCCAAGCGTATGGATTGCCTGCCTGCGTTTTTCTATTTGACTGCCTAATGTAGGGAGCATCCAGCTGATGAATGGACCTTCATTTCTACTTTATTTGCTCACTTATGTGGCAAACATTTTGCATGCTTCATTCATTCTCAATTTCTTGTCTTCCAGTCAGACTTCACATACCCCCCCCTTAACCACACATGTTATTCTTCTGCGGCTGCACCGATGGAAATACCCAATGAAGCACAATTCCAGCATGACCTCATCCTCCCAGGCAGTAGCTGTCTGAGTTTTTGCCTCAGCATTTTGATAGATTCAAGATAAGCCACTGAGGCATAAGGTCAAGTCCCAATAGTATTTAGGGTGACTATGTGACTGGGTAACATAATTTTGCACAGCTTGAGGATATCTATTACACAAAATAAGTAGTGTGTTGTGGTTAAGACTCTTTAAGCTTGGCACGGTCAATCGCGTCAATGTTAGCTTAGTCATATGAGATTGAAGCTTTTAAATCCATAAATGGCAACAATTTTGAAAATAATTTTCCTAGATGGGCATAAATCAAGAAAATAGTATGTGTTTCTACTTTCTTGGAATATGAAAGTGGTTTGTTTATAATCCCTATAGAGGGGAAAGTGTGGTCCAGAATGAATAATGAATATAAGGTCGTGTTGTATACTTTTTAAGTGAAGCGCTAAAGTACTCGACAATGCAGTTGTCCTATTTGTGTTGCTATCATCCGGCTATTGCTGCTGACATAGTGGGATTGTAACAGTTTGCATTTCACCCATGAGTAAATATTGATCGATCTGCTTGTAAAAGGATACATGGGCATTATCTGTAAATATTGGCTCAGGCAGTGTCAACATCTGCATGTTGAACTGCAGATTAGGGGGACGATGCATGCACGACTGTAAGGGAGATCACGTCTTGTGTTTTGCTGCATCTTTCTTTGCATTCTAACATTTAAAAAAACATCAAGAAGCGCCGCATAATGACAGAAAAGAATGTTAACCGACCTATAAATGTGCATAGGAGCTGATTTAATTTAATGATTATTTTTTTTATTATTTTTATTATATATATATTTTTTAGTATGACACAAGAATGTATTTTTTTCTCTCTGCATAATTTCCATTTCCACATTTAATTTTTTTTTTTTTTTAAAGCAAACGTGAGTTTAAGCAGTGACCTTAAAGAGGTTTTGTTGGAATTCTTTATCAGTGGAGCACCTGAGCCTGAATCCACCTCTTCATCACAATTACAAAAACTACTACACAAAATTGCAATATAACTGCACATAACGGTATAGTGGACTTCTAAATAACAAACTTCATGTATTTTGTGTTCAGTAATTACCAGTATGTTTATCCTCAACATACCTGGCACTTCATTGCAATGAAATGAACAGAATAAACTGAACTGAACAAATATTATTAGAATTTAGGCTGGAAATGTAGGTCATTGCTTCTGATAGTGTTTAGGTGAGTCAGACACGCTCACCAATGCCATTTCCCATCGAGGTGGCACGATAATGTACCTTTCAGGCAGATTTGAAGCCCTCACTACATTGTGTACATATCGGAAGAGCAAGCAACCGTATAGTTGCACTTACGCCTCACTTAGCATATTAGCCTCATGATTGAATTATCCTTGGAGGGTGACACTTTCCTTCACGCTGAGCATCCCCCTCCCTTCCCATCCTTCTATAATCCGCCCTTTTTTTTCCCATAAGCAGAACTGAGCTGATATGACCAGCGCGTCATGTCGAGATGGGCAGGGCAGGCCGAGCAGCGTTGAACAGGCGCCGTTGATGCCGATTAAAGGCATGCTGGTCCGAGGGCAGAGGTGGAGAGAGGCGAGGCGGCCAACGTGATTGCCTGCCGAGCAGTGGATGACAACAAAACTCATTTCCTCAACCCCCACTCCTGCTAAAGTGGGAGATTGTATCTTGAGCTTGGGCGCCATGTTAACCTTTGACAGGGCGCTCTCCATTCCTGTGAGATGAAATAGTTAATCCTGATACGATACAGAAATAATTACGAGATGAAATAAAAGGGACTACGCATTAAACCCAAGGTTACGTGCTCACCAAACACACGGTCGTGCATGGACACATGCGCCATTAATCAGGGCAGAATATTAAAGAGTTACAACGGGTTTATGAAGGATATCCTGCCATAGAATGTGTGTGTGTGTGTGTCTTGTGCGTTGTTTGCTTTCAGTGCTAATGCACTGAAAGCCCGTGGGCGCATGCCAGCCCAGCGACACGTTCATCAGCAAAAGGGCACAGAGAATGAATAAGCCTTAATTGACCACACATCCTCCAGTACACATCTGCTTACAAATGTATCCATTCTCCTTGGAGCCACTCTCGGAACAAAACAGCTTCCAATATTGCTGCAAAGTTGGAAAATCCTTTGAGCTAAAATTTAAATTCTCGTCACATTTGATCAAATGACATTTCTTTTGTCCTAGCAGATCTTACTGTATATATAGTGATTCATTCTTAGAAAAAAAAACGTGTCTCTACAGGGATTTTGTTGACACCGGCACACTGCCTCCCTTGTGGACGTGAGAATGTTTCGCAAGAAGAAAAAGAAGAGGCCCGAGATATCTGCCCCCAAGAACTTTGAACACCGTGTCCACACCTCATTTGATGCCAAGCGTGGCTGCTTTATCGGTCTTCCCACACAATGGCACAGCCTGATCGAGAACCTGCGCAGACCCAGGCCCATGGTGGACCCTTCCAGGATTACAGAAGTGGAGCTAAGGCCCAAGAAGGTACACAGCACACTCCACCCTGATCTTGAATTTATGACTCATTCAAGCACCGCCTTTGGTTCAGTTGCAAATGCAAATATTTAGTCGATACCTGTGCGTCACGCTGCTGCTTTTAGTATCAATATTGCGCAAGTGTCGCTCTGTCCTACTGAGACTTACAGCTGTCTCAGAAAACGCTGAGAAAACACAAGTCCTGCTTCCCTACTGATGTTTTTGCTCCCTTGTCTGTTGGGCTAATGACCCTGCTGTGTACTGTTACTGTAAAATGTTGAACCTTTAAAGGGGCAGTAAATTTCATTGCTCCATATAAGCAATTGATAACAGCCGATGTGTTACCTAACAGGTCATATAAAAGGAAAGCAAAGAAGAGGCCAACCTGGAAACGACTTCTTTCCATTCCAGAGCATTTAGGGGATGACAAACACAAAGCACCTTATTTTTAATTGGCACTTTACATAATGTGAACTACCATCTCCCATTAAGGCTCATTAATGACTTGTAAAATACAGTGGCGCATCTAAAGCGATAAAACGTTTGTAACGGCATTCTGGGACCTTTGATTTGTTTCTATTTTAAACAAATTTTGCCATAATGGAAATAAAAAAAAGTTATTTTTAAACTGTACAAGCAATAATTGTCAATTAAAGCCCCAAAAAGTTGTGTAGCGTTTGTGGACTATGAATAAAGTTATGCATTACTTATTTAGCAATTTTCAGCAGTAGAGTTCAGTTAATATTTTGCCAGCAATTAATTTGATAAATTCATTATTTTGCATGTACAATTAATATCTAAAAATAATTTGCCACTTGCCTGAAAATGACATCAAGTGTGCTCAGAGCTCATGTAACAACCAATCACGGCTCAGCTTACAAATGTCACATGACCAAACCCAGAAAACATCTCTATTGATGATTCATAATTATTGCCTCTGTGCTGTCTTTTCTTCCTTGTATTCTATTTCATCTCTTTTGTAAAAAGTTATTACAGACAAGGTGATTATCTCACCTTTGAGGTTGTCATCCTATCTCCCTCCCACGTGACATGCACACGGTCCAAGACACAAAAGAGGCTTTTGCCTGGCATGAACCGACTCAAGCAGACGAATAAGACACCACACGCTCCGTGTTAGTGTTGCAATGGCAAAACATTTTACGCTTGTGTCATTTCTATCAAGGCAGGCTCGGGTTCTTTGCCTCAACATGCCTTCTGTTCAGTGAATACCATACTGTGGATTTTAACGTGCCTCATTTGCACACTCACTATCTTTTTAAGTGTTTTATAAGAAGCCACCAGGGGATTTAATTTGAGTCTTGACAATGATGTCCTTTACACAATCTGGAGTCTAAATTTAACTTTAACAGTGATTATATAACCCTCGTTATTCTATTCACTTGTCGACCATACTGTACTTCAATGTCTCTTCTTTTTCAGACCATTGTGCGTGGGAGCATGATCGGTCATGGAGACTACATCACAGCCATGATCAACGATATGAGCCGTCTGTCTGTGACCAGCTCCAATTCTTTGCGGAAGAGCAGCCCCTCAGCGAGGAAAAGGGCCCAGTCCTTGGGAAGACTGGGAGAGGTGAACGAGGGGGACGCTTACCAATACGAAGGCCTGATTCAAGATGATGAAGATGAAGAGGACGCGGGCCATTGGAGGGACAAAGCGAGAAACATCCACAGTGAATCCAACACTCCCTACTTAGGAATGAAGAAGAGCGTCACTTTGCAGCCAAATGGGATTTTACCAAAAGCCACATCCACTTATGAGGTTGGTGGTGGCCCAGTGGAGGGATCCTCTCAAGCAGGCCAAGACCAGAACATTGCAATGGCGAGTCATGGCTCTTACGTGGGGAGCCCTCAGGAAAGAGTCATATGGAAGAGAGACTTTCAGCTGCCCAGGGGAATGCCACCCAATCAAATACCAGTTGCATGTTTTTACAGCCCGGCTATGAGCCTGCAGCAGCACCACCAAGATCAGGGCGTCGTCCCCACGGATCTCCGGCCCAGTGTACCGATGTACATGCAGCCCCAGAACAGCCCGGGGAGGCCTTTCTCCTCTTATGACCTGAAAGTAAGCCTGACATTGCAGCACTGTATTTGCACCATACTGCATAGGATTCACAAAGCTCTCAACATTCTAAAGTGGAACCTACAATGGCCAAAATCTGCATCACAGTCGAGAGGTTATGTTTAGCCCGTGCCTGCATCGGTACTCCAACTTCCTCCCACATTCCGAAACATCCATGATAGGTTTAATAAAGACTTGATAGGTGTTAATGTGACTGGGAATTAGGGCAGTTACTATTGAATATTTTCAGGATCGATTATTCTATCAATTATCGATTAATCGAATAATCAGATACAATTTTATTTGCATTAGTATATTAAAAACATTTCCCCAATTACTGTTCATCAACCAATCATTGTTGTTTGATTGTTTATTATTGAGTGATGCAGAGGGACCTGATTCCCATTCAACCCTTGACACCCACTCACTTTGTCTTCTCCTCTGCAGACAGATTCAGCGGTGAGGTGCCACTCTGGCTTCCTGCCCACCGGCACCAGCAGTCCTCTAGTGAGCAGCATCAGACCTCAGCGGACCGTGCGATCCTCAGCGAGCTATACTTTAGGACTGTCCCCCAATATGGGACTACGGCCCAATGGACCAGACCCTTTTCTTAGGCACTCTGGCTGCCCTAATCCTCCTTACCCCCGACAGGACAGCCCATCACAACCTCGACCCTCCCCTACAGGCTCTCTCGCCACCAGTCCCCCCGGTACATGCTCACCCGCCTTCCGACTCCCTCACCCTTCGCCTCGACCTCCGCCAGACCCACCGAAGGTGACCCATGAACAATTTAAAGCCGCCCTGCAGATGGTGGTGGATAAAGGGGATCCGAGGTCTTACCTGGAAAACTTTGTGAAGATTGGAGAGGGTTCAACTGGAGTGGTTTGCATTGCCGCAGAGAAGCACAGTGGGCGGCAGGTGGCGGTGAAGATGATGGACCTGCGAAGGCAGCAGAGGAGGGAATTGCTCTTCAACGAGGTACCATACTATCACATTGATTAGCGCAGCCTTAGCATGATATTTTGCACCACATTAAACACATGACATTGAGCTCCATCGGCCTTTTATTATTCTAATATATTTTGCGGGACCATTGCTTATGAGCCATGTAATAGTCCAAAGTTTCCGTCCTTTCCAGTGCCCTTGCCCAAAAGCTTTATGGGAACTTGGAAATATGCAAAATAGAGGGATGCCTGGAAGACAAAATATATGCTATCAATCACCTTTTGGTAGGTGAATTAAATATGCAAGCTTTCTTCCAGACAATCACCAAAAAAAAAGGCAGGTAACTAAAAATAAAATAATAAAAACAACAATGTATCCTGAAATGGAATCATGCTGCTGGTATAGCTCTTGCTGCCCTATTTCACTCACATCAAACATTTCCTAGTTTAAAAAAATTCACCAGGGACTGACTTCTGCGGAGAAATATTTTTTATATGATAAGCTTTTAATCCAGACAGACACTGAAAATTTTGCTAGCATAACCGTTGTTATCCATTGTGTTCCGTAGGTGGTGATCATGAGGGACTATCAGCACAGAAATGTTGTGGAGATGTATAAATCTGCACTTGTGGAGGAAGAACTGTGGGTGATCATGGAGTATCTGCAAGGTGGAGCACTTACCAACATTGTGTCTGAAACCAGGTAGGATTTCATTCTCAGCAAAACCCTTTCACGGCCTTCCAGAATATTTTAAGTACACACTTCTACCACAAAGAGGCAGTGTAGTGTCAATTTGATTTTGTGCATTGCTTCTGGCTGCACAAAGACACACAAAGGTTGTCTTTCAAGACTCCTTGTACAGCCCAAGCTTGCATGGAAACAAGTCATAAACCGGATGTGGACATCCTGAAAGTGACACGTTATATTGATTACGAGACAAGATGACAACTTCATTCTATTTAATTTGTTTTACGATGTTATCGTGTAACACTATACACAATATGTGTTGCTCCATTTTTTTTTGTAATGTTGCATGCAGGAGTAATACAGCAGTTTGTCTTCTCATCAATTTAATTTCACTCACTAGAGAATTTGAATGAACATGTGCTGTCACTTTCTTTAAGTGCAGCAGTTGAATGATCCCATTGCTCACTGTCATTTTCTTGAATTCATGGTGCTTCATAATTTGAGCTGTCAATTTGGTGCTACTTAAAGATGTTGTGTGCCTGCCAAATGATGAAATGCTAAACTCTGCATCTCTCTCTCTCTCTCTCTCTCTCTCCTCGATATACTTTTGTCCGCTATGGTCATTGTAGGCTGAGTGAAGAGCAGATTGCCACAGTGTGTGAAGCAGTTTTGCAAGCCCTGGCCTACCTCCACTCGCAGGGAGTGATTCACAGAGACATCAAGAGTGACTCAATACTACTCACATTAGATGGAAGAGTATGTCATCACATTGTTGTCTCATATGCCATTTTTAGTTCGTAAGTGTTCTTATTGTGCCCCTCTCCCTTTCAGGTTAAACTCTCCGACTTTGGCTTCTGTGCTCAGATCAGTAAGGACATCCCCAAAAGGAAGTCTCTAGTGGGGACTCCTTATTGGATGGCTCCAGAAGTAATTTCCAAATCGCCATATGGCACTGAGGTGAGGAGGGATGCAACTCATGCCAAAAGACAGAATGTTGCATGGCCAATATTTACAATCTGTGCACTATGTGTGTGTTGCACCAGGTGGATGTGTGGTCCATGGGTGTCATGGTGGTGGAGATGGTGGATGGAGAGCCACCGTATTTCAGTGAAACCCCCGTGGCAGCTATGAAGAGACTGAGAGATGAGCCTGCTCCGACTGTGCGAAATGTCAGCCAGGTATCCAAAATTCCATGTCTATGAAAATATACAGTATTATTTTATATTACCGTATTTTCCGGACTATAAGGCGCACCTAAAAACCTACAATTTTCCCAAAAGCCGACAGTGCGCCTTATAGTCCGGTGTGCCTTATATATGGACCAAATTCCTAAATTTAAACTGGCCCGAAGCATTGTGTCATGAAATCAATCATAAGTGGCCCGCTGAAGACTATGAATCATGAATCAAAAAGACTATGGATCATTATTTTGTGATTATAAATTAATTTGTTGCATCTAAAGTTGAAATAAAAAAGATAAAATGGAGAATGATTTGATTTGGATTAAAAATCTGACATGATGCATTAATGGTGCGCCTTATTGTCCGGTGCGCCTTATATAAGGACAAAGTTTTAAAATGGGCCATTCATTGAAGGCGCGCCTTATAGTCCGGTGCGCCTTATATTCCGGAAAATACGGTACTACTATTAGTATTATTGTAAAGAACATTTTTGAGTTGACTTCCCGGTTAATAATGAGATATTCATTCATGTGAAGATAGTGAGCATGATAATTAATTCACAATAATCAGGAAACATAAATATCACTGTTTGTTTCTTTATAACTCTGGAAATGTTTACATTTTCATATTTGAGAACATTCCGAGAAAAGCAGCTCTAAACAATCTGCTCCTCCTCCTCAGGTGTCCCCAGTTCTTAAGGACTTTCTGGACCGTATGCTGACTCGGGACCCCCTCGAGCGGGCCAGTGCCACTGACCTGCTGGAGCACCCTTTCCTGCTGCAGAGCGGCTCACCTCAGTGCCTGGTCCCCCTAGTGGAACAGTACCGCAAGCGCATGTCCCGCTGCTGACCCCGAGGCGTTCCGGGTTTCCCAATCCCCACGTAAAAGTCCAACCGTGATGATCAAGCGTAGTTTCTTCGATTCCTCACGCACCAACGGGATACATCGACGCAGCCCAATGTCGTCACGTGAGCGACAAGGTCGAAGTTGGGTCGAAAGACACCGCATGGTCTTTTGGGGCATGTGAGAAGCACTTTAGGAGTGAATTCAAGGCAGCATGCAATCACTCAACTCAGTCAAAAACACTGATTGATTTCTTGTGATAGTCTGTGGGCTTCGACACATGCAAGATGGTGCTCATATCAGAACAATATGTCATACACTACTGCAAAAGATAAACTCTATTTTTATAGCGGCCATCACTTGGGATAAAATAGGAGCGGTTGTTCAACTGGTTTACCTCTGCACAGTCAAACTGTCGTGATTCGAATCTCAGCTGACAGTGACAAGAGACTCTTTGCATGGCCAAATGGAGGCGCACCTGGCCTGAAGTGAATGCTTGAATATGAACCAAACGAGAACGTGAAAGAGCATCCTCCGTTATTAGCATAACAAGTGGTTAGATGAAAGCCATGCTGCTATTGTGGGCTCACTGGAAAATCTCCTCTTTTCCACACGTGTTCTTAATTTCCAACAGGTGTTTTGTGGGTTGTTTGTATGATATGAAGTTAGGTTTCCATTGCTACATATGGACCTCAATATAAGCAGATAATAGTCATAAAATTCCGGTAGGTCCTTACGACTGCAAAATATATTAAAGTCATTCACGTTTCTTTACAGAAATGCGAGCGTGTAGCTATCGGTGTGTGCATGTGTGTTTGCGAGCACATGGATGTACGGGTGAGGGCATCTCAGTGAACAAATAAGCCCATTTGTACCGTTACAGACTTTTTTTTAGGGAAACAGTTGAAATCTAACTTGTGTTTTGATCCTCAAGATGTTTGATTTTTCTAGTAGAAGCACACACACGCTTGGCATGTGATGCTGCGAGACGCCCACCTGCTGAGACACACTTTGCACATACACTCGTCTTTGACTCCTGTATTTCTATGTGTGCCGATCATTGATGAAAAAGAGAATGACACTTGATTTTCGTTTTTGTACAAACCAAATAAATGACGCATATGGAAGATCCGTGATTCATCGCTCACTCACGCACACAGTAAGACGAGGTGGTTGAAAGGGCTGGTGTTTATTCAGCGTGAATCATACAGCACAGTCACTGAATACAATTTGGCAAAAAAAAAAAATCAGAGAGTTCTTATAAATGCAGAAGCAATATCAAATACTTTTATTTTTACACTATAAACAATCATCATCTTCAGTGAAAATTCATCGAAGCGCACTGCTCTAAATGTACCTAGAAGGATTTCTATGATAACTTCCCAATAAGCATAATAATACAAGCAAAAATATAATTCCCTGATAATGACAATCAAAGCGCACATTTTTTTAAATCTAATAAAGTAGCCAGTGATTGCACCTATAAGAAAAATCAAATCTTGCAGTCTAGAGCAGGTTTCAATCAGGAACACTGGAAAGCCCCCAAAAAACAAAACGTGTTCTTATTATCAGCAAGCAAGCGGCGTAAAAGTGTCACTCCTTCCTGTCCTCCTAATCGAGCGCCGACTGAGACGAGGAGTTTTCAAACTCGCATTTGACTCCGCTGATGCTATCCACGCTGGGCTGACTGTTGACCTGCTGGTGCGTGTGAGAGAGAGGGAAGGTCTCGGAGCGTGACATCCGTCCTCTGCTGTTGGACGAGCCCGAAGAACAGTCTGTGACCATCCTCATGAACTCAGGTGCGGTGAATCGACGGAACAGTCTCGTTCCGAGGCCCATGAACCCCGGGCCGCGACCGGGCATCTTCCCCGCCTCCGTCCCTGCCCGGCTGAACATTATTTTGTTGTGTTTGCCACTGTGTGAGAAACTTGTCTTCTTCTGCAGCTCATCTGTCTTTGACTTCTCCTCGAAGGCTTTCGCCATCTGACACTTGATGCTCAAAGGAGCTTTTGGAACTGTTTTTTCTGCATTGCTTGCCAGCAACCGCGAGTTTCCCTGAGATTCCATCTTGTCCAGGAGACATCGGTCATCCTGCAGGGAGGCTCTTTTGAATTTGTTAGCTGACAGGCTCAAGTCGTGCATGTCTCCCTGGTAGGACTGTTTTCTGATGCTCAGAAGGTCCAGGTTGAAGGACTTTGCTTTCCCGCAGGGAGGGAATCGTTGCGGTGCTTTCTCTTGGGCACTAGTTGCTTCTTTGACTTCTTTTGGGTTAGCTTTACCTGGCGAGTTGAGCGTTCTCGTCCGCCTTAGATCGGGAATGTGGGAGTTTTGGAGTTGTTTGGCCGTGAAGGAAAGATTCTGATCTCCATCGGTTTGGCTTTTCTGAGATGGCAGGGAACACTTGTGGCGATGGTTCTGTTCATGACTCTGGTTCTTGGGACATGTAAAGCGGTTCCACAATCCGCTGTTGTCCCCGATCTTCGTCTGCTTCTGTAGTAGCCCTGGTAATTGCTCATCTTTACTGTTGACCTGTTTGGAGAACTTTTCCAAGACATGCCTGGGGAGTCTGTTGGGTAGCTCACCATCGCCAACATTTCCCAGATCAAGCGGATCATCTGCGACCACACTCCGTCTGCACTGAAAGTTTAAAATCTGCACACAGTGATTGTGTCCAAAGAAGTCAGCCACTTCGATGGCTGTATGTCCGGCGTTATTCATTCTGTCCATTTTCAGTCCAAGTCTTTTGAAAGCCCGGACGAGAAACTCAAGCACCGGGCTGTGCCCAGAAAAGGCAGCATACATTATCGCACTGTTACCCCACACGTCAGAGATATCTGGATCGGCATTGAACTGAACAAGAATCTTGACCACGTCTAGGTGACCCAACTCACAGGCATGACTCAGAGCCGTTCGACCTTCTTCATCCTGGCAGTTGACATCAGCCCCTTTTTCCAGTAGGAGTCGGGCGAACTTGGCTCTGGTTCCGGCTTCTTGTAGACATACGGCGTAAATTAGCGGAGTGCGGCTGTTTTCGGTCTTGGAGTTGATGATCCGTCCGTCCAGGGCATCCAAAATGAAACGCGCAAGGTGAACTTTGCCACCGTGCATGGCATCAAGGAAGGTCTTGGTGCCAGAGCCTTGGCGTAAATCTTTGGGTCGCATCATTCTGCAATACCTAAGTCCTCACGGGCGAGCGGAAAGATCGCCAACTGGGAGAGTGTACAAGTTCTCCGAATCTCCCCTTGGACAGGGAGAGTGCTAAGACTCGGAGAAGGGCTGTCGGTTTTTATACCTCCCTCTCCACACATGCTCTCCCAACGTTGCCAAGGAAACAAATGTCTGAGGACCATTATGCAGTGGCAGCATCCATTCAGCCACAACCCTCTCTGCCTGGAGAAAAATAGGTGCTGTTTGAAAAGGAGAATAACTCAAGGACAAAAAACGGATTGTGTTTTTAATACGAGGTTAAAAAATTCATTTCCATTTTTCTATAATGGAAAAGAACTTGATAACACATTCAGAGAATCTTTTAGGTATTTTTCGACAAACTGGAGGGAAAAGTCAATAAGTCAAAATTTAAGAGTGCTTCTAAATGGAAAGCAAAAGTATTGTTTTTTCTTTCGTACTTGCTTTTTGAATGTGCTTATCCGTCAGTGCTTTTAGAGATGTACAATTCAAAGCCAATGATATAAAGTCCCAATGGGATTGTTATTTATTACTGTCAGATTATATTAACAGTTAACAAAATGGAAGTTTTAAATAAAATGCAAACCAAATTGAACTTTTATAGATGTATTATCATTAAAGTTATTATTAAAAGGGGAATTTTAATAAGAACTTTAATAATGATACATCTATAAAAGTTAAATAAATAAATAAATAATGTGCAAAGGCAGACTTGTTAGCCCCTCTCATCTAATTTAGCATCACCTAATGGAAAAGCACTTAATTTTTCTGCCTGTAACTATATGTCACAAGCAAAAAAAGGTGAATAAAAACATATTTGTAATTGATAATGAATGAATAACTTTCTGAGAAATTAATTAAAATTGGATAATTTTCCCATGGAACCTTAAACGATCCCTGGCGGCATACTCGGGTGCCATGGCACCCTGGTTGGGAATCTCTGTCATAGAAATCATTCCATCCACTAACACAAAAAAATGGGACAGCACAAATGAATGAAATGTGGTTGGTTAGGTGCCGTGAGATTTACTAATTGGACAGACGTATGCATTAAATCGGAGACACCATGGTAAATACCTGATCTTTCATTCATTGCTCAGTCAAACCAGGCAGGAGGTACTCTGAATGCTTGATTTGAAATTAGAGGCTCTGTCAAGTTCAGGTGCTATCTGCATCCCGTAATAAGTCACAGGGGACACCGCACACTCAGGGCTACAAAATCAACAAGCGTCAATGTTCACCGAGGAATGAAAACTTGATAATGGAAATCTAAAAAAAATAAAAATGAATATCAGTGGACAAGTGTCTCTTGGCCCCCTTCCCATGGGCTCACCACCTGTGGGAGGGGCCGAAGGGGTCGGGTGCAATGTGAGCTGGGCGGCAGCCAAAGGTGGGGACCTTGGCGGTCTGATCCCCGGCTGCAGAAGCTGGCTCTTGGGACATGGAATGTCACCTCTCTGGCTGGAAAGGAGCCCGAGCTGGTGTGCGAGGCAGAAAGATTCCGACTAGATATAGTCGGACTAGCCTCCACACACAGTTTGGGTTCCGGTACAAGCCCTCTCGAGAGGGGCTGGACTCTCTTCCACTCTGGAGTTGCCCACGGTGAGAGGCGTCGAGCAGGTGTGGGTATACTTATTGCCCCCCGGCTGGGCGCCTGCACATTGGGGTTCACCGCGGTGAACGAGAGGGTAGCCTCCCTCCGCCTTCGGGTGGGGGGACGGGTCCTGACTGTTGTTTGTGTCTATGCACCAAACAGCAGCTCAGAGTACCCACCCTTCTTGGGGTCCCTGGAGGAAGTGCTGGAGAGCGCTCCTTCTGGGAACTCTATCGTTCTACTGGGTGACTTCAATGCTCACGTGGGCAATGACAGTGAGACCTGGAAGGGCGTGATTGGGAGGAACGGCCCCCCTGATCTGAACCCGAGCGGTGTTCTATTGTTGGACTTCTGTGCTCGACACGGATTTTCAATAATGAACACCATGTTCAAACATAAGGGTGTCCATGTGTGCACTTGGCACCAGGACACCCTAGGCCGCAGTTCGATGATCGACTTTGTAGTCGTGTCATCGGATTTGCGGCCGCATGTTTTGGACACTCGGGTGAAGAGAGGGGCGGAGCTGTCAACTGATCACCACCTGGTGGTGGGTTGGCTCCGATGGTGGGGGAAGATGCCGGTCCGACCTGGCAGACCCAAACGCTCTGTGAGGGTCTGCTGGGAACGTCTGGCAGAATCTCCTGTCAGGAAGAGCTTCAACTCCCACCTCCGGCAGAGCTTTTCCCACGTCCCGGGGGAGGCGGGGGACATTGAGTCTGAGTGGACCATGTTCCGCGCCTCCATTGTTGAGGCGGCCGACCGGAGCTGTGGCCGTAAGGTCGTTGGTGCCTGTCGTGGCGGCAATCCCCGAACCCGCTGGTGGACACCGGCGGTAAGGGATGCCGTCAAGCTGAAGAAGGAGTCCTATCGGGCCGTTTTGGCCTGCGGGACTCCGGAGGCAGCTGACAGGTACCGGATGGCCAAGCGGAACGCGGCTTCGGCGGTTGCTGAGGCAAAAACCCGGGCGTGGGAGGAGTTCGGTGAGGCCATGGAGAATGACTTTCGGACGGCTTCGAGGAAATTCTGGTCCACCATCCGGCGTCTCAGGAGGGGGAAGCAGTGCAACGTCAACACTGTTTACAGTGGGGATGGCGTGCTGCTGACCTCGACTCGGGACGTCGTGAGTCGGTGGGGAGAATACTTCGAAGACCTCCTCAATTCCACCTACACGCCTTCCATTGAGGAAGTAGGGCCTGGAGACTCTGAGGCGGATTCTCCAATCTCTGGGGTCGAAGTCACTGAGGTAGTTAAAAAACTCCTCGGTGGCAAGGCCCCGGGGGTGGATGAGATCCGCCCAGAGTTCCTAAAGGCTCTGGATGTTGTGGGGCTGTCATGGCTGACACGCCTCTACAACGTTGCGTGGACATCGGGGACAGTGCCTCTGGATTGGCAGACTGGGGTGGTGGTTCCCCTCTTTAAGAAGGGGGACCGGAGGGTGTGTTCCAATTACAGGGGAATCACACTCCTCAGCCTCCCTGGTAAGGTCTATTCAGGGGTGCTGGAGAGGAGGGTCCGTCGGGAGGTCGAACCTCGGATTCAGGAGGAGCAGTGTGGCTTTCGTCCTGGCCGTGGAACAGTGAACCAGCTCTACACCCTCGGCAGGATCCTCGAGGGTGCATGGGAGTTTGCCCAACCAGTCCACATGTGTTTTGTGGACTTGGAGAAGGCGTTCGACCGTGTCCCTCGGGAGGTTCTGTGGAGGGTGCTTCGGGAGTACGGGGTGCCGAGCCAACTGATAAGGGCGGTTCGGTCCCTGTATCACCGATGCCAGAGTCTGGTCCGCATTTCCGGCAGTAAGTCGGATTCGTTCCCAGTGAGGGTTGGACTCCGCCAAGGCTGCCCTTTGTCACCGATTCTGTTCATAATTTTTATGGACAGAATTTCTAGGCGCAGCCGAGGCGTTGAGGGGGTCCGGTTTGGGGACCTCAGCATCGCGTCTCTGCTTTTTGCAGATGACGTGGTGCTGTTGGCTTCTTCAGGCCGTGATCTCCAGCTCTCGCTGGAACGGTTCGCAGCCGAGTGCGAAGCGGTCGGGATGAGGGTCAGCACCTCCAAATCCGAGTCCATGGTCCTCGATCGGAAAAGGGTGGAATGCCCTCTCCGGATCGGGGATGAGATCCTGCCCCAAGTGGAGGAGTTCAAATATCTTGGAGTCTTGTTCACGAGTGAGGGGAGGATGGAGCGTGAGATCGACAGGCGGATCGGTGCAGCGTCGGCAGTAATGCGGACCCTGTACCGGTCCGTTGTGGTGAAGAGAGAGCTGAGCCAAAAGGCAAAGCTCTCAATTTACCGGTCGATTTACGCTCCTACCCTCACCTATGGTCACGAGCTATGGGTCGTGACCGAAAGAACGAGATCTCGGATACAAGCGGCCGAAATGAGTTTTCTCCGCAGGATGTCCGGGCTCTCCCTTAGAGATAGGGTGAGAAGCTCGGTCATCCGGGAGAGACTCGGAGTGGAGTCGCTACTCCTCCACGTTGAGAGGAGCCAGATGAGGTGGCTCGGGCATCTTATCAGGATGCCTCCTGGACGCCTCCCTGGGGAGGTGTTCCGGGCATGTCCCACCGGTAGGAGACCCCGGGGACGACCCAGGACGCGCTGGAGAGACTATGTCTCTCAGCTGGCCTGGGAACGCCTTGGGATCCCCCGGGATGAGCTGGATGAAGTGGCTGGGGAGAGGGAAGTCTGGGAGTCCCTCCTGAAGCTGTTGCCCCCGCGACCCGACCCCGGATAAGCGGAAGAAGATGGATGGATGGATGGAAGTGTCTCTTGGCAACTCAAAGCTCGGCTTCTGTCACTTGGGATTAAACAAGATTAGTTTTGCATTACCTGAGGGATCGGGTTCATTGGAACTACGATTTCCTAGCATTGACTGAACTTGCCCCTTGTCCTCCATGGACCGATTCATCTTTTGTCTAACTGAGAAAACTCAAGAGTAATAGATAGTGAGGACTATCAAATTTACAGGCTGGTGAAAAATACTCTTGATTCACAGCATGTTGCACTTTTCATCCCCAGATCTCAATTGCCAGTTGAAAAACAATCAATCTGATTCATCTCCACTTTCAAACCTGGAAATTGTCTCTTTCCTGGAATTCATCACTCTCAAAATGTGGCATTGTGGTTCCTTCTCAATTGCCGAGCGACAACAGTTGTTGTTGTCCTTGGAGCAGCTGCGTTTTCTACGAAAAGAATTAAATGATGGAATTGGAAATGTTTGTGATAGAGCCAAACACACAAATACATGGTTACAAAAAAATAAATATGTTGATTGTGCCTATTAGTATTTTGGGAAAGCCAGCAACCACATAAAATTCATCTTAACTCTATCAAGATTCATCCAGACTCCCTGGAGGAATTTGAAATTTCATTAGTTAGTGAAAGAGTCCCACCGATATAATTTAACTGACCGACAGACTGGTTAACAGAAACGGCACTGACAGACAAAGAGACTAGAAGACATCAACAATCTGCCAGGGAGCGACACGCAGACAGGACTTAAATACAAGAAATGCAACGAGAAGTAGGTGAGGGTGATTTCACTGATCATGGGCACACAGGAGGGGAGGGGCGAGCACACAGACAGAAACGATGACAAAATGTACACACAATGGACTGACCAGGGACGAGTCGTGACCCCTGTGATGAATAAATTAGTACAATTTTACAAAACTGATACTAGAATTTATACTATAAAAATAATGCTTGGTTACACCAGCAGAGAAGGGACATGGGACAATTTAATTGAGGATGCAGCTGAAGATCCAGTATATGAGGCGGAGCCCTCAGTGGGCCTACTGCCTCCGTTCTCATCAATTAGCTTTGACAACCTGATGCTAAACAGTAGGCTGCTGTTTTTGAGAAGAGAGGGGCGGTGGTGGGGTTAATATCAGTGCTCAGAAGAAGAAAATTGTGGACAAGACAGAATTAGCTGCTTGCCTAATGTGGTGGTGGTCACAGAGTTGGATGTCCATCAAAATAGATTTCTATGCACAGTTGGGTGAAACAGTTCACTGACTTCATGCAAATAATTACATTATAAGGACTAGTTGATCAAAAATATTCGAGTTAATCATTTGTGAAAGGTAAGTAAATATGAACCCATTTGCTTCACAAATGTGATTAACTTTGTTGCCCTCATCAGAATCACTCTATCATTGTAAAAATGTAAGCAGAATAATGAAATTCTTAAAAGGTTTGTGGTGGCTATGTACTGGCTCAATTTAATTTATTTAATCAAAAAAAACTAATTTCTTTGCCACAGTGTTGTTACCAGTATACCACCTGTGTTCCCCCTCTGCAATCTGTCTGGTCTGATGGAAATTCCCTTCCTGCAGTGATGCGGGGGAAATGGAAGGGCTCCAAAACTTCCGTTCCATCTCCCAGCTGGTGGGGTCTATTTGTGGCCTTGCAGGCCCTCTCTGACAGCTCAATAAATTGTACAAATGGATAGCAAATGTATTTTGTTTACAGACGCGGTGAGCGGCGATGTCTGATGCTCAGTTGCACCTGATGTAAAGGTCAGTTGCACCACAACAAAAGCAACTCGAGTGGATAGGTACCGATGGAAAATAAAATATTGTTCATCTTCCCCCACTTTCCACTCTGATTCTTGCAGTCTCAGTCAGTGTTAATTTAAAAAAAAATATATATTTTAAACATTTCCTCACGTGGCAATCCACATTAATTTCCCATTAAAGTACTTCACCCCAAATATCGCTTTCAGATACTTTATACAAAACTTGGATGTATGGGAATGTTGAGTTTGATGATATGTCCACTGCAAAAATATAATAATAATAATAACTTTCTTACATTGTTTGATTCCTGGCCCAAATTCATATAACAGGATACAAAATATCGCACAAGTCAAAGCGCACCTGAGGACAAAACCTCCACTACGCTTCCAGGAGGAAGTTCACATCTTTTAAAATAAACAGCCAGCCCTGTGGCCCACGCTTATCCATTTTCTCCCACACACACGCTCTGACATTCTCCGCTTCCAACCTCCAACTGCTCACACACTGAGAGATTTGAGAGCTTCACTCCGAGCACAGACGATGAAGCTTTGTAAAAGCATTATGTTTAAATATAAGAATTAACTCCACAAAGAAGTAGAGGTTGAGTCATCTGCTTTAAGTGCATAACATAAACGCATGGTGTCATCGTGGGTGCTGTCACGATGAGCCATCTCACACCCACCTGTCATCTGCTGTGTCATAGAGAAAATGCAAAACAAAATGTGATGGTGGGGAAATGAAGGGTGTGTTTCAAGTTTTAACTGCTGCAGTAACTAATAAAATAATTTTCATTAATCAGCACACTAACCTAAATTTACAACCTCAACCATAACATATATTTATTATTTTATTTCCCAACAGGCTATTCTGAATTGAGCGAAATTAAATTAAATGTGGGATGCCTCAAGGGTCTATTTTAAGTCCCAAACTGTTTAATTTACATGTTCCTCTTCTTTTCGGCAATCTAATCGTCTACGATGCAGAAGACACACAGAGACAATCTTAACTGTATTTTAGGTACTAAATCGAGGATGGCAATGAATTTCCTGCAGCTCAACCAGCTTTTAATAATTGGTCCTGAAGGCAAAAAGAAAGAAACTGTTACCAAACATGATTAGAATTTAAATCTTCACAATAATTAAAGAACACGGGGGTCGTTTTTGACTCTGAGCTTAATTGTACTACCATATTTATTGTCGGTACCCAAATGAAAGTATTGTAAAGACAGAATGAATCACTCTACTGCAACTTACAAGTGAAACTTTTTCCTTTTAAAGTAAATCACATGTAAAACGTGGATGAAGAATTTCACACATGCACATGCACACAAACATACACAGCTTGCGACTAGAAGAGTTTGAGCAGGCGTGTGGGAGGTGTGGGTGCTTCTTAGTATTCATCCTAGATGGCATCCTCTTCATGGCAAGATGGACTCAAGAGCATGACTTCTCCACCTCTTGTGGATCTTCACAGATCACACAAGAGGAACAAATACACTGCTACTTCAAAGTCATGTCATACGTGATTATCTAACCAAGAAGCGAGTTTTTTTTTTGGTTTCTTTCGGCCCATCGTAGTGTTGCGCGCTCCGGGAGGTGATTTGTAACATTGTGCAGAGTAGAGCATGAGACAAAAGATGCAGTTTTCCTTGTGCCACAAGAATTCTGTGCAGGATTGGCATAAATTGTTTTTAGTTGTATTGTGTTGCCATCTCTGATAATGTTTCACACCATTTTATTGTTTGTTGGTTTCAAAAGTGCTCTTCTGATTTGCTACAAATGATCATGACTTGGGTTTGATGTACTTTTTCCTCATTTATTTTTGTGCATAATGGGAATGAATCACTTCCTGTGAAACGTCCATTGAGTATTCATTCTCATTTTCATTCAGGTCAATGTCTTTCTAAATTTACATACAATGCTATTCTTGATGCAGTCAGTTTGGCATTTCGGAATGTCTGCTTTTTCAGCTGCTCTACAATTTATTAAGAAGAAAAAAACCTAGGTTCTTTATTTTTGGCTTCCTTCCAGCATCGGTGCAGTCAAGTGTCGTCGAGTTTGATCTGTTTCTCGAAACATTCACACTGGAGAAACTCACAGATCATCTGTGTTGTGCAAGAGGTGGCGGGACTCTCAGGCACAAGCTGTCGCCCGTCTTTCATCCAATTTTAAATGCCAGTCAATTCATTGATTGAGAAGAAGAGCGTACAGACAAATGAAAAGAAAAAAAAAAAACAGGAAGTGAGGGAAGAGGCCAGATTGCGTTGGATGGTGAGTCAGAGAGAAATCTGTGTTCATTAATAAATGCATACTGGTGCTTGTCAACACTTGAATAAATAAGTGGCTCTCTCTGATGAGGACATTGCTTTGTGCCTCTTATTTTAATGTGCCATGTATGAAGCTGTGCATGAGTGGGTACAAATCACGTGTCTGTATTATGGATTGGCTTTTAGCAGCTCTGCGTACACAAATGTTTTGCTATTAGTCCCAGATGGATTCTTCGCGCTCTTGGAGATTTGTGAAGCAGTCATAAGGTGTCATATTAAAGTGTGACAATTGCTCATTGTGTGCAGCTTTGCTTCCTTGTACAACTGGATAAGTCGTTCATATCCTCCAAAATAAACCATTGATAAGATCTTAAATACTATGCAATGCAAAATTGTAAATTTGTATTATTACGTATTATGTCCGGTATTAATTCATCCAAACTATGTCTCACACATATAACTGGAATCCACCATAAAAATAAAAACTGACTGACCTCCTGTCATTGAATTTCCAGAACTGAATGACCAGGATTTAGGAAGCAAAATTCATCTAACCTAGAAAAACATCTCCGTAGACGTTTGACCCTTCTGCTCTATTGGTGGCCGCCTTGTCGATAAGTTCAGGGAAGTGGACGCCCACACAGGCGTTGACAGCCTCCATCACCTCTGCTGGTAGAGACCTCATTTTGTCTTCGTGCTCCTTCAGGGCCTCCTGATTAAGCTACAGACACACAGATGGAAGAGGAAATATGGAGAGGCGCAAGGATAAATTAATTTATCAACAATATCACATTAATCGTAACGGGAATGATTGGGAGTGGGGGACGGTCACTGTTGAGTGTGTAAAAAAGGGAATGAGGAGAACCGCTTTGATCTCGGATGATTGGCTGGGACCACTCCCACAGTGGTGCAGCCCACCCTCTCTCAGATCCACCGCTTTGCAATATTACAAACACGGGGTCTAATCCACCTGCTCGCCTAGATACACCACACCAGATGGCACGCAGGATTTACACTGTTTACGAAAACAGAGCCCTCAGAGTGACACCACTTGAGCTGGAGGACTTTGACATTAGCCAGCAAGCAGACTGGCATCTCTCTAACTAGTTGCCATTTTTACATTTTGTCTGCAGCGGGAATCAAAACGATGGCCCTGTCAACTCCAAAATCTTTACACAATAGGTACCACTGCCCATGTGTTAATAAAATAAAATAAAATAAAATAAAATAAAATAAAATAAAAGTCCTGGTGTGAAGTTCTTTCTCTCTGGCCTTTGCACTGTCATCTATCCAGCATGACATTATACATTTTTCTATTTGTCATGCCAAAATTAAAAACAAAACTCCGACATCATTTACAGCAAACCAAATGCATCATAGAGCAGCACTCTGACTGGTCGCGATTGTTATCGATAAAAAATATACATTTTAGATGTGATGCAATCAATTTCAGATGTCTGTGATTTTATGAAAGAAAATGGACAAATACAAGGAGCTGATACAGACGGCAACATGAGCTTGAGCTGTGCAAAGGTTACAAAATCAGGTCCTCTTGTACCTGATTAGTGAAAGCCTTGATCTCCTCCAGTGTGGCTGTTTGTTTCAACATCAAAGTCTCTTGCTGCATGCTGTACTCACAAGACTGTAACACAACATGACCAAAACATGATCAGTAAGTGGCCTCCTGATGTCTGCAGTCTATCAGTTAGCTGTGTGTGTGTGTGTGTTTCTGGAAAGAAATGCACCCTTGGGATGAAACCTGAGCATGAGGATCAATACATTTAAATCATAGCAGGTCATGCTTCCCCGTGTTATTTACGCAGGGCTAATTGCACACAGCTCGTCAATACTCTCCTGATTAACCATCTTATTGTGCTATAAAGAGTCGATGTAATTAATGAGCTGACGCTGATTCAATGGGACAAAATGAGCTGCTCTGCGACCTTAATGAGTAGAGGCGAGGATGCTTGGAGTGGACGTGTAAAGCACTGAGTTCAGTTGAACCCAAATGTCTGAATCTTGATGAGCCATCAGAGGAGAGCCATGAGGGCTGAGTCATAGGCCACACGAGTATTAGACATCTTCCAGTAAACAGCCTCTGAGTAATGGACCGGCCGGGTGTACACTCAAAAGTGCGTATGCACTGTGCTTGTACGGGTAAACAACACGTTGGAGCACGTTTACAGATGTGTGTGAGGACGACATTGAGTGATTTTTTTTTTTTTTTTCTTCTTCAAATCACAAGCCCATCTGCCTTGTTGTTACCATAGTTACTATTATTTGTGTTGGATGAAGATAACTGAGCTGTCACATTAATGCTTCAGACACACTCTCATGTCCATGAGGCATAAAGTCTGATGCTTATTTCTTTTAAAGGCGGAATGTTGAATAGATAGAATTTGCATTATTTAGCCAAAAGGCATTGTGGTTTGCGTACATATGTAGCATAAAATAAAATGTGATGTGGACGTACCCTTCCACATAATAATGGTAACCCTCTATATTGAATGTCTACATGATTTAATGTATACATGATTGTCAATATAGTCAAATAAATAAGATTTTATTTGTAGTGTATTTGGTATTTTCTGCAATTAAAAAGCCACAAGTCAACAAAGTAATGTCAAAATGTACATAGTGAATAAAAATTCCTCATGTTGAAAGTCACTTTGTAGTAGAACATTGCATTTAGAGGTTTTTTTTTTGTTTTTTTTTAATAAAATAGGTAACGGGTGTGATAAATATAAAAATTTACTGTATTTTTCTGAAGTTAGATTTGAGCTAAAATATCCCTTATTTTAAAGATCCACTTTCTGCAAATGCAGTCCACATTTTGAAGAATTGCCTGCAGTATGAGAGACTTTACACATGCAACTGAGGATGTTTTATTTTGAAAGTGAATTCTATTTTAAATAAGACTTACCACATATTCAGATACGTCAAGCTCATCCAGCAGTTCTCGGCTTATTGCTTTTTTCAGCCTGAGAAGACAATTATTGTTCCATCTTTAAATGTCCTTTTTAATGCCAAATTATTTCTATTTTTATCTAGCGGTGATTAGTTCTTGGAATAAAAAGGTTAAAAAATACTCACTTGGATTTCTGTGAGGAAGATTTGAGCTTCTTCTTGCACTCTTTGATTTCACTGCAAAGAAACCGACGAGAAAAAGGATTACTGTCTGATTATGTTTGCTTGAATGAAAAACGACCCTATAAACAACCTTCAGCCTTGAAACCACCGCCTCACGGCTGTGTGTTGGTGACATGACCTTTTCTTTGGAGTGAAAGAAGCGCTTCAGTATGTCGTTATAGTGTCAAGGCGGAGAGCTAAAAAAGCGCAGCTGAAAACTGCTGTTTAAACACCCTCTCGATAATAGTTATTCCGCGATAACCATATGCCAGATGGGGACATGGGACACACAAGGACACAAATACACACACACGGACACACAAGCACGACGCTGGCGGAAGCAGATTCAAGGAACCACACGGTGATTCATTCATTGTTCCAGGTTTTCTCATTACGAGATGTCAGGTGGTTCACCTCACGTCACCTCCACCTCACATATTAGCAGCACGGGGAGTCTATAATCCCAACACACAGATTAAATAAACTCAGCAGGTCCCAAATGTATTTTAGGTGAGGAGGCACCTTTCCAAGGTCTTCAGTTCAATGCTGTGTTTCTCATTGGCCATCTCCATCAGTTTAGCCAGTCTCTGTCACATCACAAGGAAGTGACATCATCATGTCAGCAAAGACGATTGCAGATTATTGATTTTACACTTATTTGTTGTAGATTTAACAAACCTCTGTGGCACACTGCTCTTTCTTCTTCCTCAGCTGGTCACATTGTTCCGTCCATAGAGCGTGCAACTCAGCCTGCAGCTTTTGCTTGTGCTCCTGCACTGTTTTGGGACTGCAGCTTGACGTGCTTGCTTCGATCTGGGTTATGCTGCACAAGGGGAGGAGAATTTAGCACATCTCTCTGCATCCACTAATAATTTACTTGAGCTAGAACTGAAAATATTGGGCACTCATTTCCATACAATACCATTAATTAATTAATGTACTCTTAGCAAATGTGTTGTTTGGGGAAATGTGTTATTGGTTGAAAATCTCACCTATTCGCTGTTTTTGTGCTCAAGCTAGTTTTGTCTAATTTAAAAATATTTGGCGCCATCTTTGGTTCGAGCAACTATGTTAAAGGGAGGCGAGGAGCTTCATTTAGTCAGGCCATAGCCGTGTCTAATAATAAAATTCAGTGTTTAACCAGCCTTTTGTGGCATTTATATGTAGGCAATTATAAACCTTTTTGGCAGGTTTCAATTACATGTCGATTTTGATTATTCGCGGCAGGGCTTGGTCAACGAATAGCGAGGGAAAATTGTTGTTCCAGAGACAAGAAAAATACTCTCAAATTCCAAAGCAAGTGATAATTGACCTGAATGGCCTTTAAGAAATGCAAAAAAAAAAAATCTCCTTACTCTTTTTTCTTCAGCAAGGCCTTCTTCTTCCAGTCCTTGAAAGCATCTGAATATTTCTGGTTCAAAAGTTCTGTTTTTCTTTGATACTTCTTTTCCACTTCTTTTGTCTCTTTCTCCTGACGCTTGATGACCTTCAGGTAGCTCTTGTGCCGTGTCAGTTCTGCAGTTGTCACGGTTGATGTTACTACAGCAAAAACAGACCTCGCTTTTATTGTCGGCAGAGGCCACAATGGTTTTAGAATAAATTAACACATCATTTCGGCTGTATTATTCTGTGTTTACTTCACTTGCATTGCCAGCACTTACCTTCATTACATGCTGCAGATGATTTATCTGACACTGCACATTCCGGTGATGCAGTTAATGGACCGGGCTCTCCTTGAACCACCTCCTCGACTAGTTCATCATTTGAAATTCGCTCCGAGTCTATAGAGTCACTGCTTGACTCTTCTATGTCTTTGGTGCTCGTCTCAGGCTGTATGACATCCTCCTCGGGGACAAGCTCTTCAGACGTGGAACTTCCTGGTTCAGCATCCGGAGGAAGGTCTTCAAGTTGTGGAGTGCCTGGTGTGCTCTCTTCTTCAGCGTCATCTTCGCTATCTTCAGGTGAAGCATCATGGGGTGGTGAGTCACTCACCTCAAGTCTGGGTGGATTTGGTACAAGGGGCACCTCCACTGAGAGGCAAAGGAGTGATCAGACATATTTTTAAAAAAATAAATGAAAATATTCACTTTCTTAAAAGCGTTACCTGTTGGTTCCTTTGCTTTTGTCACTTCAGTTTGGGGCACAAAAGGCAGCTCATAAGGGGAAATGTAGTCTGAGGACGACTGCATGGGCACAAAAAAGTATTGTCAAAGACGTTCACAGTTTATGAGTGGGGAAAACATCCATTCATTTTGATGTTATATAAATCACAGGTGGGAAACTCAAGGCACGAGGGCCTTTATGTGGCCCGCAAATTCAAATTGTGGGACTCAACTTCATGTTTCCAGCAAATTATCTTCACTTAACAACACTGGGATATTGCAAGCATTTGTTGTATGTAAATAATTAAACAAAATGATCATTTAAACAAAACAAAAAAAATCAATAAATTGCACAGTATACAGCAAATTCAAGCAATATTGCTTTTTTTGCTATGCCAGGATTTGGTGATCATTTTAGATTGCACATAAAAATTTAAAACAATGAATGTTAGAAACTTTATTATCTCAAATGTTGACTATTTAGGCACCTCTTTCGGGGTCCGTGTCGTCTTCTCTGTGCCCTTTGTTGGGTTGAATAAGGCATCTGTAAAATCTGAGAAATAAACATGGTTGTTTTTCTGTGGAAGAAAAGCTCCTAACCCCATCTGTCACCGCAATTAAATACATTTCAAAGCAAAAGAGAAATAAATCCACCTGCAAAAGCAGCAGGGATGTAGTCCTTGACCTCAATGTACACAAAAAGTGCAGGTAGGATGAGCGGCATGTTGCTTTCACTGCGCAGGCAAATGTGATGGAAACCTGCAGGCATAAATCTCAGTGAAAAGGCAACACCAAGGTGGCAAAAAATCCAGTGGCCTTGAATGCCCCGCTTCTCTTTTGTGTGAAAACAAATTAACATGCAGATTAATATGTGATTTTTTTTGGGGGTGACTGACCTGACTGAATGGCATCAAGGGGAATGATTCTATGTCCGAGGAATTTGCCATTTTCCTCATGGACTGCCATTCTGAGTGAAGCCATTTCTGGGAGGAGAATCTGTCAACAATAATATCGGATATTTGAAATGTACACGTCTCGTATTTTTGTTAGGTGAAATGATGCACACACCTTGTCAAACACAAAAGGCTCCTCATTCCACACTGGGTTAATAGAGTTGGGTGTGGTGGACCACTTGGTGCGATATTTCTTCTTGGGGTCTCCTGGCAGCCCAATGATCTCCACCTCCACTCCAGTTTTTACACTCTTGTCAGACAGAAACTGTCCAGAAAAGATCTGGGAAGGAGTTATGACTTTATTTTTTATATAGCAGATAAATGCTCGGACTGCATTAAAATGCAGTTTGACACTAGGTAGATGTTAGGACTGTCATTTTTAAATGTTTTTTTTAAATGTTAGCTCAGTGGCCTAGTAGTAGAGTGTCCGCCCTGAGACTGGAAGGTTGTGGGTTCAAACCCCGGCCGGGTCATACCAAAGACTATAAAAATGGGACCCATTGCCTCCCTGCTTGGCACTCAGCATTAAGGGTTGGAATTGGGGGGTTAGATCACCAAATGATTCCCGAGCGCGGCACCGCTGCTGCTCACTGCTCCCCTCTCCCCCAGGGGATGGATCAAAATCACATGGGGATGGGTTAAATGCAGAGGACAAATTTCACCACACCCAGATGTATGTGTGACGATGATCATTGGGACTTGGGACTTAGAATTATTCTATCAATGATTCCATCGATTAATCTGATAAAATTAAAACACTGACTCCACTCGAAGACAGTGGAACCTGCCTTAATGGTCAATGTGATTGCAACAACTGTGTCAATCCTGTCGCAGAACGGGTCAAACTGCTTGTCATTGCGCCGCAGCACATCGTGCTTGAGCAGGTAGCCCGTCCTTCCATTGAATTCGAACAGAGCCATGTTCAGCTGCATGGGGAAGTCTGGAAAGACACACAGAGCCTCTTTAGGCATGGAGCTCCTCGGCACGTGGAGCTGAGCTGTTTGGCAAGTGGAGCACATGCGAGTGTTGAGAAGGTGCAACACTGACCTGCTGTGGAGGAAGACAAGAAATTCTGACAGCAAAACTGGGATAATAATAATAAATAATAATAATGATCATTATTTATTATTATTATGTATTATTTATTCATTTTTTTAAAATGTATGTATTTATTTATTTATTTCACCCGGATGCCTGTGGCTTTTTCTTACCCATTGTCTGATAGTTGAGCGCCACCATCTGGCAGCCCGCGTTCCAAAAGGGCTGGGGGTTGAAATTGGATGAGTCCATTCTTGTTCCTTTAGGGTAAATCCTGCTCATCTGCCTTTTATTATATCTGACAGTGATGAGTGTTAAAGAGTAATGGAATTCATTACATATTCATTTTGTGTGTTTTAATATTAAAGCTTACCATATTTTGTGCTACAGTGCATCTTATGCAACATGAAAAGATACTCAACAAAGTCGACGGCAGTCTTGGCAATCATAGCTTCCCCTTTGGTCTCCACAAAAGATGAGATGACATAACTCTTGTTCTTATCTGGGAAAAAAATGGTGAGCAAAATATTATTACACAAAATATTCTTAACAGTTAATAATACGCAAAACATATCCCAGAATCTGTTTGTGTTCAAGAAGGGAATATTTACTTTTGGCATTGTCGAAAGAGATGAATTTGTTCGGCTGGATGTAATTGACCAACGATGACATGGCCTCGTATGCTGTGACTTCCTGTCCAGCTGTGCCCTACGACACATTGACAGGAAATCCAATTGATATTTTCCGACAGGACGAGGGTGATACATTTCCAGATTCTCTACCTCATCACAGGTCTTCATTTTTTCTTCATCCTGTTCCTCTGTGTCCTCTTGTTCCTCATCTTCCACAGCCATATCCCCATCTAATCAAGCATCGTAAAAAACAAGTTGCGCAAGCCAATTTGTGGAAACAGGTTTGAGTGATTTTGCGGGATCAATCTTGTTCACCCTGACTCTCCAGATTGGTCGATTTGATTGGATCTTCGGAAAGTAGGTCAGTGTTACGTGGTGGTGAAGCAACAGTTGTCATCTGGTCATTGATGGTTGTGCTGCTCTTCTTGGTTGTCTGGTTTGTGCTTTTATGGATTCCCTTCTTGTTTTTGATTAAGATCTTGCCCATGAGCTCGGTCGGGCTTGGAATCTGCTGTCCTGGCTTCAGCTTAACATTTGATACAAAAGAGTAAGGACAAGATACAAGTGGAATTCGATATCGGTGGCTCACACAGAAAATCTTCGAGAATGGTTTTGGTATTGAGTACTTTTGGGGGATGAGGCCAAGGCAGCAAATACATGGCCTGCCGCCGGGCACATGATGTACAACTAATGCACTGCCATAAAAAATGTTGAACTGATATACAACTGCTGTGGTGCAGCATTAGAGCACTTACAGGGTATTTGTCCAGAGGCTCTGTTAGCAGGGCATTACCAAATATGGTTTTGCAGTAGTTGGCCATCTTCTCCTGCTGCTTCACTCTAGAACCAAGCACAAAAAGTATGTGCCACATTCACTTATTTATTTTCCATGCTGGATAAAAAGACTATAAGAGTCATTTAAAAGAATTACGAAGCACGAGTTCATGGAAGTACTCTTACGAGTCGACATGGTTTTCGAAGGAAAGGATAATGGGATACTGGGAAGTCTTGAAAGCACTCTCAGCAATGGCCTCAATCACATCCTGTAAAAGCATCACAAAATGTTTGGGCCTTTTTAATTTTAATTTTAGCTAGGTTATATAGAGCAGGCTTGAAATCTCAACACAGTACATTAAATGTATGATGAGAGCTCCTCGATATTATTCAGTTGGAAAGCAAACATTAGTATAACTCTGTCTAAACTGTTGGGCCTGAGAAGCTGCTGCTGCTGCCCTTAAATGGAAGTGTTGATTCTGGGATCATGATGGGGGGTGCCTTCCTGTATGGTTTTTTTTTTGTGTGTTGCAGTGGCACAGCTCTCCTTGTTGCATATCCACTGGCCTGCATTTGTGAAATTACTAACATCGAGTCTAACCTGCCTCCTCAAAATGAGCCATGAGTGTCTATGGTCCCATAATCAGTTAAAAAAAAAAATCCATATCATTCATTTGGGGATATATTTTGTTGTATGCATGGGAGTACCTTGAAAAGGATTTCGGTGGTCATGGTGAAGCCATGTGTAATGATGGGCTCTTCCTCAGGAGGTTTCCCCTTCCAGCAGTCAAGTTCCAGACAACGGCAACCGGACAAAAGACACTGCCGGTACATCTCCGGGGAGGACACGCCGGAAAACTGACCAGCTGTGGAAGTGTGGTGATGAGAATTAAATCTATGTTAAGGTCTGATTTTTTTTATTGTTTTTGTTTTTAAATGAATAATATACGTGACCTGTCAGGTACGTGTTATGGGAGGACTTGATGAAGTAATGGGGTAGGGGCTGGGTCATGTCCTGACATTTTGCCAGCCTGTCCTGCATGACCACTGAAGTCTCAGGACCCACCAGGAAGGACAAGAGAGCTTCCGGGGTAATGAGACCTACAAGAAGGACCATACAGTAGTAGATGGAAAATACACTGAAGCAGAATGTGCCGTGAAGAAGCTCACCTCTGTTACAGTTTGTGGTGCAGGGTTCATATTTGAGCATCAAAGCTTTTATCTGGTCCTGCCGTAGCCGTGGAAACAGTTCCTCATTGAGCCGGGAGTCTCTCTGCTTTTCGTTGAGAAACTTGGCAAAGTTCTCCTTGGTCATGGTGGGTTTATTGGAACTGGAGGGAAAATATTGCACATGTTCTACATCATTCAGCCATGTAAACCTTTCTGCTATTTCATCACACAAGGATAAGCATGCTTGAATTGAAAGCTCAACCATGAGTGAGTTGGTGGCCTCTCAAACCAGGTTTTATAACTACCCACTATTCTCTATACCATTAATCCCATAGTTTGTTTTACTTTTCCCTGCACTCCTCCTGCCTTCACTTGGGTCCAGCCAACATTCCCTTAAAACACGTGTCAAACTCAAGGGCCGGGGGCCAGATTGGGCCCGCCACATCATTTTATGTGGCCCGCGAAGACAAATTGTGCATCAAATTTGTGTGTCATTACTAGAATTGCAAATTGTCTTCACTTTTAATATCTTCTTTTAAAATATTTGACCAGTTTTTACTCGTCTGATTTGAAAACGAGTTATTTGTCAGTTTATTTTGTAGCTTTTACTGTATATAATATGAGGTGCTCATACATTTATTTGGGTTGACAGTCATAATGGCCCTCCGAAAGAAACTATGGCTACAATGCGGCCTGCGAAAAAAATTAGTTTGACACCCCTGCCTTAAAACATAACCATGACAAAAATGATTTTGGGCTAACTCACTAAGTAGTGAAGATTTCATAGATTTCAGGGCGAGGACAGAGATTTGCCAAGAAGGTCTTGAAAGCTGATTCAGTGAAGACATCGGGCTTCATACTGTCAAACTGTAATGTACGATATTCCCATTAGTAAAGTCTCGATAGCGATCATGGATGTCAAATTTAGAAAGTTGTAAAATTGCAACCTTTCCTTTGGGGAGGTGGGCTGATGCCAGTGCATTTTCCACTCTCTTCTTATCAGCAGGGAATATCTTGTAAATACTGATAAATACACACAATATTGACACAATGATGCATTGTAGACCAATGTTATGAAACTCATAATCCCCAAACACTTCAAATGTGTGATTAGCCTACTTCTTCACTGGGATCTTGCCATCTTTGTTGGTTTGGAGACAAATCTGAACATAGCTGAAGTATTAGACAAGAAAACAAGTTAAAACCAAATTCACTGAAAAGCTCACACAAGATTTCCACTCACATTTTGTCCAAGAAGACTTGTCTGCAGGCATTATTTCTTGCAGCGTTGTAGGCAATGGCAAGAATGTCATTCGCCCAATTCTAGTGTATACATTTAATCAGAACGTTATCTGAGTTTGCAATGTTTACGAGAAACAATCACATCATGTGAAGTGACAGAAAGCCGCCACAAGGGGGCAATAGCATAATAGGAAGCTACTAAATGAGATTAGTACATGTGGAGATTTGAACAAATAGCAATTGTGATTTCATTACTGTTGATAAAAGCCGGATATTGTATTCATAAACTCTAATAAAGACCACAAACAGAGAGAAAGACGCTTCATTGTTGTCACCGCGATGGATCAGCGAGAAGCCAGCATTGTAAACATCTGCAGGAAGCAGACAGTGCCAATAAAACAGTCTGCGCTTTATTACCTGTGTCACTTTTTCCTTAGAGGCAAAGAAGTTATGGTAGTTCAAGTTGACGGTGTCAAGACCAGAAACAACAGTCAGCGTTTTGGCCAAGTGGTTACTGTCTGGGAAATCGAGGTTAAACACATTGCGCACCTTTGGATGCTGTAAAAGTAGACAGTAAAAGGCTTTCAATAAAATATGCCAAAGATTAAGGTACTTGTCATATTTTGTAGGAGAAGCACTTTTTTTTCTCAGTGTAAAAAGCACTGATCTGCAGTTAAATATTCAATTTGGGAGATGACTAAAACTTTCAGGATTGCAGCTCTAAAATATCAGCTTGGTCATCATGTGTGATGCTACATCAGATTAACTCAGTGATGAGCGGTCAGGGCCGGAAAAATAGGGTAAGGAAGCACCGACAATCGCAGGGGTGTCCTTTCCTCGGGGGGCCGCATTCCGACATGTTTTAAAATCCTCCCTCGTTAAACACACCTGATTTAAATGACTTATGACTTCATCAACATTAAGATGGTTACTTTGACCAATAAGAGCCCTTGATGACATCAGCATTTTCCATCCTCTGATTGGTTGCTCAAAGCAAAACATGTTAGGGTGAGCCCTCGCTACTTTGCGTTTCGTTTATCGCGGCTTCACTACATCGCGGATTTTTTTTCTAAAAAAACATTTTAAAGTCAAAATAAAACTTGTAAATTGAGGAAACGTGTGTCTAACCTTCAGGACAATGTAGTATTGCTCCAAATGTTCATTTACATTCCTTTAGAAGTCCGTTTTCGCGTGTTAACACGATCGCGAATTAGCATCTTTCTGCTAACTCGTTAGCCTGCCCAGTACTTCTTGTTGGTGACCGTACTTCGCGGATTTCATTTATCGCGGGTGGTTTTTGGAACCAATTATCCGCGATAAATGAGGGATTACTGTATTTCTTTTTACATTTATATGAATTTAAAATGCACATGATTCATGAAGTCAACTTGCCTTGAGTCTGACTCGCCGAGTATCTATGGAAAGGATGACTCAGCGTGAGCTGTGTGTTTATGTTGATTTGTGCGCACCTGTTATCATGTGGCCATTGCCATATTTGCAATGCAAATATGTTTCTCATACTAATGGTGCTTGAGAGATTTGTTTGCATACCTGCAGATATTCTTACAAGGTGAATTCAGTTGGTGAATTTTACAGTCAATAATACTTACTTTTGGAAGTTTTGCATATTTTCCTGTTCTAGTATCTCTGATGGTAGCAACATCCAAGAATGTTGTCTCCTAGAAACAAGAAGCAGACAGTCATCTGCATTATGGAATTCAGGACGTAGGCGCGAGTCCAAATATGGCACAAGACTGGATAAAAAAATGTTTTTGACTTTGATTAGCAAACAATAACTCATTATTTTGTGTGCACTGTGCATAGTTGCTCCTTTAAAATTGAATTCTACTTCTCTTTTACACAAATCAGTGCCAATATGGCAGAGCTCCGAGACACGAAAAAGCCAGGTCTATGTTTGATGTCGACTTCAGTCGATTTTACCCGATATATGATGTGTTGTAAAACAAAAGTTGCCTCATTCTGAGAAGTAGCAAGAACATGAAAGATGTTGGGCTGCAAAGTGCAGCAGCAGGTTGACGGGCTCTGAATCAGCACCAATCAATAGCCTCCACAAACAGCAGGCCACAGCAAGATCCTATGCAGCTCTCAGCTTTCTCACAGGTCTCATGGATCCAGAACCACTTTCACATATTGCGTGTTAAACATTCGCCTGATGGCCCAAAACAGAGCACAGGGCTCAGCATGTGCATTGGCATGGACTGTTGGTGTCACCTTGCTTTGGTTGGTCCAGTACAGGTAAAAACCTCTTGTATCCATCTTCATGGTGACAGGAACAGTCTTGCTGGAGTCCTTAAAGGAGACATATTTTTAATAAAATAAAATCACAATATTAAACAGCTAATTTTAGCCCTTTGGGTCCCATATTTGGTCATGTAGTTGAAACAGGAAGTATCCTAGAATCTAAGAATAATGTTTGTACAAGCACATAAAAAGTAATATATTAATTCATCCAAAAATGTGCACCATTGATAGGCAAATTTGGAAAGTTGTAAATAGTTTAAATATACTGAATAAGAAAATTTGTTATCACATCACCTGGATTATTCTTCTAAATATATAGCTAATTTAAAAGTGTGATAAGAAGTTGTTAAAAGAAGTTCAACACAAAAGTGCAATTGTCTTTAAATATTTACTCACCTCCGACCACTTGGTAAATCTTTCTCCTTTAACCATATAATCTTTGATCACTGGGGGATCCAGAAAGTACCTTTTCTTATTCATTGCCTTCTTTTAGTGACTTTGTAGTCCACTGTTGTTTAAGACTATAATGTACTATATGTTTACTCTGCATAAACACTTTACTCCTCTCTGCTGACTCACTCACTTGGAAAGAAGTCGTGAAGTGAAGCGTAGTCGTCGCCGGACACGGAGAACCCACACAAGGACGCGCCCAAAGGAATATGAATTGCAAATGAAGTCAGCATAACTCGACACTTGATGTCCCGTACACTTCATGCTGGAGCCCAGTACTTTCTTGTCATGGTCATACTTCTGAGATTTTGCACCTTTAATGTAGCTCAGTATGGTGGCCAACCAGTCTCCATTTGGTTGAGTTCTACATCATTTTATCCTATAAGCAGAAAAATAGAGATATTATTAAAATCATAATCAAAAATTGTCTTTACTGATATGTTCTATGTACTAGTCTAAACAGTGCATTCTGATTAAACTTGTTTGAATGATATGAATTGAGCAGAAAAACTCCATGTCAGGGGGCTGCCATTTTGCCTTGTACTGCCACTGGGGGTCACGGACATCACTTCTTTTCTGGGTTTGGTTTTGTGATATTCCCAAGAGGAATCCTTGGGTGCTGTGATGTCATTTTCAGTCGACAGTGAGTGGCAAAATGACCCCCCGAGATGAATAAACACATGATTTTTGCTGATTAAATCAAATTCCACCAAATGCAATATTAAGCAGACTATTGTGTTTAGATAAGTGTGGTCATATAGAGAAAAAACAAATTTTTGACTTTATATCCCTTTTAAGATAATATGATCACATGCTCCACGTCTGCTTCACAGCTGCTGGTCTCGGGTTCGAAACTCCTCTCAGGGTACCTCTACCTTTGAGGAGTTGGTGTGTTCTACATGTGCTCGTGTTGATGACTTTCTCAGAGAACATGCCTGTCAGATACATTGATAACTCTAAATTGTCCACATATTGTGAGTAAGTTGAAAGTTAACAACAAATACGACATTGACCTTGGCCTGCTTATGCGTGTAATTATTGTCGCTGTCCATTGTGCTGAAACGACAATCAGGTAGGATCACTCTCTTGCGATATTGAATGCAGACTCTTTTGTACACTCCTGATTGAGTTTTCTTTTTTGGACCATTTAAGAATATTTGCAATGAAATTATCTATCAATTCCGGTCCAAATCGTATTTCCTGAATAAATTGGCGCAAATCCGTCTACTCATTTAATGCATCACTTAACACGAGAAAGCCAAATCTTGTTCTCAGCACTTCTGAGGGTAATATTTTGGAGTGATTTCCTTCCTGGCTGCTGCTTCTTCTTTAAGAGTCCCCTCCCCGCCCCCTCTCTGTATTTTTAGCTGAGCCAGCCAGTTCGTTTGGTGGATAGGACAGTGTGCCGTGTGATCTCTCCTGTTCGTTTGATAAATGACATCCAGTCTAACGCTCGCGTTCTGGCCAAGGGCCTACACGGAAAGCACCTGCGTGGACATGTCGTGAGCAGGTTCGAACCCTCGTCAGATGCCGCGTCCCAACCTGTGGATCCTCGCTGGTCCGCGATGAGACGCAATGCTGCATGCACTAGACGCATCTCATTTTGACAGCAAGTAAAAGCTGATTTTGTTGTTTTGAGAGCACGCACCGCTGCTTTTCCGACTTCTCTTGGATTGTGGATCAGAAGAAAGCTTCAAGACGGAGGGGGTGGTGGAGCATCGAGGAAAAAACAGGGGCAATATGAGAGAGCGGGACTTTATGCCCAATATGGAGAGGGGCAAACCTGCCACTTATACAGGGGACAAAAAGGCCAAGATGGCTGCTAAAACCAATAAGAAGTGGGTGAGACTCGCCACAGTCTTTGCTTATGTATTGTCCGTGTCTTTAGCGGCCATCATCCTGGCTATTTATTACAGCCTCATCTGGAAGCCCACCAGCGCATCCTCGTCCGCATCCGCTGCTAAACCGGGGGTCACTGTTCCCCCGGCGAACATCACCGCTAACGTGTCCGAGTGGAACTCCACGCAGTTGTCAGTCAACCACACCGCCAGGCAGGGCTCGACCCAGCACACCCGGGCTTTTCAATGGGATCACAGCGAGGAGAGCGACGATTTAGCGGATGGACTTTACGCGTCGCCCCGCGCAGCCACGCAGAGATTGGGAAGTGTGGACGAGGAGACGCAAGTGGAGAGGGAGGAAGAGAAGGATCCAGGAGATCGAGCGGAACGTGATCCGGATCAGGTAGCCTCTGATGCGACCACCGTGCCACCGAGCTCCGGGTCGAGATCTGAGTGACCGCCCCCCTTCCCAAGTCCTCCATCCCTCCCACAAAAATGTATCCCACATGTAGGCCTTTGCAGACGAGACAGCCGCTGGTCGGACAGAAACACACATTAATCATTTGCAAATCCAATTATGGATTTGGACCTTCACTTTGGACCTGATACCTGACCCATGACTGATGTTAAGGGACCCCGCTCGATATAAAGAACCCCCAACTATGCTGTTTTTTTTAAGTTTGTTTGTCTGTTTAGGCCATTTGTATGCCTTAAATCCACGTTGGACTGTTTTAAGGACCTGTCTGTATATGGGTGGACAATTCCGATAAAGATATTTTGCCTAAATAACCGGATAGGAATCGTTCCATCACTTCCATTCATCAACACTGACTTGTTGCATTTTGACATATAGGCTGTATTTACTTTTATGGATCAAGCCTGGATTTCAAGTAGAAGAACTTGCATTGTTGAATTATGCTCAGGTATGTGCATATAACTTTGTAAATGTATTGTGCTATTGTTTATGTACAGAATATAGAAGCGGGCATACTTTTTTTTTGGCTTTGATAAACCTAGTGTAATTAGATAATTTTTATTAAAGGTACCTTATGTACAATAGGTATAAGTATATCACAAATATACAAATAAACAACCTAAAAAAAGAAATGTTGTTCTATGGTTTGGTGATATTCATTCTGGCTCATGCTTTCTCACATTGAAAAATAGCCATGTTTAACTGAATGAATGATATGACTTCAGGCAATGAGAAAAAGCACACACATTTGCTGGTGCCAAAATTTTAGGTCACACTGTAAAAAGTACAACTTGTATTTTTTCATGGGTTCAAATAGTCATTTAAGCTGGAACAACATGTTTGGCAAGTGTTAGTTAGCTCAACAAACTCAATAAGTTGTTTTTACTTATATATTATGGGACCATACAAGGGTCAGTAAACTCTTATTTTTGTTGTGAAATGCAGGGATGCAGCAGCACCATTTCAAATATTTAGGTGAACTGCTCAACTTAAAAACATATCCAAGTTTGTTGCCTTGAGTTATTGAGTTCACCTAACAATGGAAATTAAAACTTTAGAAATAAATCTGATACATATTGTTAGCTGCAGCCCTGTAATATAATAATAGCACACATGCATCTAGCAGAAATACACAAAAATGCATCTGCCGGAACTTGACACAATTATGACAACAATGAAATGATTTCCCAGATCAGTCGTGTTTTATTCTGGACGAGATTGAGGGCAGCAGGATAACGGACAGCTGCCGCAAAATGGAGATTGTGGTGTATAACCGAGCGGCCTCTGGAACAAAGGCACAGCAAAGAGGCTAAATTCATTTTAAAAAATGTATATAACGTCCAGATGATTATTGTCAAAAGTTACAAAGCTGTAGTTATACTACATGAGGTCATGAAAGCATCTCTCAAACAACAGACGTAAAAATGACCGAAAAGGTTGCAGAGTTATTATTTAAGCGAGAGAGGGCTTCAGATCGAATGATTTTCAAGAGGCATCTCCTGTGAATGAACTGTCAAAGGGCTCCTCGCTTTTCACAGATGTGTTGCAACAGCTCTCACTGGAACCATTTCACAGTCACAGATGTCCAACCATGAAGTGGAAATAAGAGCAACTGCTCTATCCTATTTGTCAGTAACGTGTGAGGGAGGTGGATCGATCCGAGCGCTCGCTGTACAAAAGAGAGAGGAACACATTACACAATGCTGCCTGGTGCTATTTTTGATCCATCTCTCTGAAAAGAACCATTAACAAGAGACATTTGTTTGCTATGCTGTTGTTGCCGTAAAACGGACAAAAATGGTGACAAAGGCCCGTGACTTACATCAGCCATAGAAATAATATATTCACTTTGCGTTGGCACCCAAAGGTTGTTTTCTTTGCCGACGAGCACCATAAGCAAAGGATAGAGTATGTTTATTTTGCCAAACAGGAAGTCCAGTCCAAAGAGGAAAAGCACAACATTCATAATAAATTATTTGTGCTGGAAAAAAAACAGCCCTGTCAACAAATACTGTGGCTTCTGTATTTAGACGCTAACTTGACAGATGTGTTTCCAGCCCCCCAACATGATATATGAGAGGAGCAATGACTAACCTATTGATTGAAGGATTTCATCAGTGCTGACACTTATTACTGAAAGCTATAACTTGTAAGAGACTCGTGACCTTCTGACTCCTCTCAGCAAGAAAAAAAATTCGGATATCAAATTGCTTTCGGGTTGCATTAGAGGTATGTTAAATATGTAGAAAAAATTTATACTTAAATTGATTCCGTTGGTCATTGCGTGTGTGGTGCAAACTGCGTTTCTGCCTATTGGTCTAAATCTGGTTGTGCACATGAGACACTCACAATGCCTGTTATACAATTTAAAAAGCATGAATAAATAAATAGTTATGTAATATATAAAAAAAAAACTATTTTGGTGCCTATGACTATACAAAAAAAAAAAGACATATTATTTAAGCATGAAATCTTAGTAGCACCTGAAGGTTTAAATGCAATTTTACTATCTGGAATATGTAAGAGAGATTCAGAGATGAATAATGAAGTTCTGCAAAAGGAGTAATAAAAGTGTCATTTAAAAGGCAGCAGAATAGTTACATAATAAAAACGCTGAATCGCATCCAAAGAAACGGATGTGGATGAAACTGAAAAGCAGCAACAAAAAGACATTTTCTGAGCAAATGATAGTGATGTTTTTACGAGGATTTCATACATTGACACAAATGACTTCCTTCTTGTTTTAAAGGACTGAACACAAAACAAACATTTGTCTTGGAGTCTGACTTTATTTTCACATCAGCTGCGTAAACAAATGGGCGAGTAACTGAGATTAAATCTATGCATCTATATTTGTATACAAAATAAATAAATATGACATTATTGACAATATATTCCTATCAAATGAGACCAACATGTGCAATTCAGTATGTCTACAAAACAAACACTTTTTATTGCATCACTTCAAATCATTTTGCTTGGGTTCGGGTTTCACTAGATGACACCAACTGTCTCGTTGTTACATCCAGAGATGACGCACAGACTCCGTGGGGAACGCCGGTCTGCCTTGAGATTCTGGCAGGGTCAACACAGAATTCAAATCCTCTTAAGTGACTTTGGTGGCGTATAATGAAACACCTCAAGAGCCTCCGACTGTTACCTCACCGCATGTAAAACATGGCTCTGGGATTCGAGGCAACACGCCACAGTGGAATTTTGAATCAAATTAGTCAGCATGGTTTGCAGCTCTCCCTCATCTCGCCTTTAAAGAATTATTATTATTCAATATTATACATATCAATGCAAATACGATTTTTTGCTGACCTTGAAACAATAATTTCCTCAAGCAGACTTCTCTGTGTTTTGGTTTGCATAATCCTACACTGCACTTGAGTCCTAAAACAGCCTACAGGACCTATTGCCATTATGTTAACACCCCCACTGCAGTGCATTGCGTCATATTCTGGAATACCAGAATTCTGGCTACCTTTGCAGCCAAATTGCACTCGGAGTTTAACGTGCATGCAAATTTGTTGTCATTGATAGAAAGTAAAGCCCGAATGCTTTGCAGCAAGCCAACTTGTGTTGTCCCCGGAGACACAAGGCTGCTATGGTGACCGCCACAGGAGGAGATAATTAAAATAGTAGCACATGAGGGAGGTCCCACCTGTAAGTCAAAGAGGGAGCATTTTCCAATTCAGCACCTCTACAGAGAGCTCATCAGAAATTAATCAAATCTAACTTGAAAGCGAATTCGTTGGGTCAATAGGCGTGACCAGGCCATGCATGCGCATTACATTTTCTGTTACTCTATTGTATGGTGGCTTTTTTTTTTTTTTTTTTGTGCATCTGGCTGAAGGTACAGAAACTATAAATTAGTTTGAGTCTTTTGCCATGAGCGGGGGTAGTGACCAACCTGATGTAGCTGCAATGAAAATTGAATCTTGAATGTTATAAAAGACATAAGAACCTGCAGTACAGAAATGCTTTATCGTCTTTTCTCATGTCTCCTTGCAACCAGTTCTCTTTATTTATGTCATAAATGTGCACAAACGTTCAAATAAAATAAGCAAACATGAAGGACACGGCTGCCATCTTTTTAATGTGTTATTTGAGGCATTACGAGTACATCTAAATATAAAATTGCGCGGGACAAACTTCTAAAAATAAATATTCTAAACCTCCCAAAGGGGGTTGAAAATAACGTCAACTACACTCTTTATCAAATTAGGACAAGATGTAAGATTTTTTTTTTCTCCCCTAAACCCAAAAAAAACCTGGTGATTATTATTTTTTAATGTTACCACAGTTAAAGATGTAAAAACCCTGCAGCGTGTCAGTAAAAATGGTTACATAACATTTTTACTTCTACCAAGATCATATTTGGACAAAAGGTACCACGATATCAGTTGAATGGAAACACATAAAAAAAATACAATTCATGATATACAAGTCAAAGCGTTTGTCGATGAATACACTCGATCAATTATATCTGATGAAGCCAAACTATTGTACAAGGCACAACAACATTCTCAAGATGCTTGTCATTTTTTTCTGTCACTCGTTTTTTTCTGTTTCCACAAAGGATAAAGAAAACAGTATGAGAGAGCAGCTGCGGTTCAATCGCTGTGTTTTAACTCCTGTCAAACCCTCACGGCCATGTTTGATTTATTTTCAGCATCTCAAGTGGTTTCCTCCCAGATGTGCCTTAAGGCCTCAGTGGACAAATAAACAGTTGGACAATTGTCTATTTAAATTGCGTAAAAACAAACCTTAAGTGCAAAAATCGTAGTTTTGAAGGCATGACCAAAATATTTCGTACATCCCTGCTGTCAAACCTACAAATGTGCAAAGTTGAATTTTTTATCAAGTGCATCAAAATACTGAATGTAACCATAGATTTTGACCCAATTATGTTTCCAATTTGAAAATTAGGAACAAACTGAACATTACATGTTTAAGCCAAGTAAACACATAATAACGTGTAATATATGCAAATGTACATTATGAGACAAGACATGCATCCAAGTAGTACTTAGAAAATGTCCTCTGTTTATATTGCCCATACCAAAAGCAGGTTTATGTCAGTAGTTAGTTTATAAATCAACTCTATTGCCTAAAAAAAGTCAAATCTGTACTTTTTTTTAATAATGAATGTTTATGAACAGCTGAGTTCTATAAGGCCACCGACTGATGCTGGAAGTAGCGGCTAACGCATTAGCGCCTAACACTATTTGGGTGGAAAACCGCTGATTCATTTTTTTTTTTTTAACAATACAGACTTTTTCCCATTACTGAAAGCAGCCCGAGGGTAGAATCAGGCACTACACAAACAGACTAATGTTTCATTTCAATGCCAACCTGCATACTACAACATATGTAAACATTTAATGGTATTGCACTCAAATGCACACTAACACATGATGTGTCACCACGCATGCGCTCATAAAGTGCTCGGATGCAGCAAGACTCCGACATGTTGAATGCTGACACACCGCAAGGCTCGCAGCATCCATATATGAGTCTTTCGGTATTTGCATCCCCCAAAAAGGTTAAACAATCTTCCCATGCTCTCTTGCCTGCAAACAAAGAGCAGAAACTGTGACTACCTTTCCATTCATCACCTCGGTGGCAATCACACTTTAAGACGAAGCTTTATTTCAGTAGGGGTTATGACGAAGGGTCTTTCGTGAGACTATTTCTGCTACGCTCCCCGAGGGTGGTGAATATACTTCAACTGAAATTGGATATCACACACTCTGACCGTTTCTCTCACTTCATCTATTCAACATCATCATCCATTCCATCAGTCAATTTACACACCTATCGATTCCCCTCGGCCCGTTGCTTCTGCTTCACACTGACCTTGTCGCTGCAGCTAAAATGTTCCGGGTGCGACTCCGCCGATTCCAGGTTCAAGACGCATACACAGGAGTCAATAGCTTCCTCTGTGAAATAAAAACACATTGCAATTTCAGGTACTAACTTAGTGGCAATTTCATTAGTCCAACTTGCATAATAGGTAGTCTAGTGAGTGCAGAGTAGCCCACCTGTGTTTGTGTTACACTTGGTGGGCTCCACAGGATGGACAGCGCTTTCCAGTAGAGAAGCGCCAGCCTTGTCAGCAGGAGGGCAGCAGGACTCCATGGGGGCACTGATGTCTTTTTTAGTACATTCACTTTCACTCTCTTCATCCTTGACACCTTCCACTTGCTGCTGGGGTATTTTATGCCAGATTTTCTTCTGCGAGGAAGCTTTTAAGAAGCATGTTGGACTAGATTCAGAGTTGGAGGAATCCTGGGAGCTTGTGATTTGCTTTGTGTGAGCCCCCTGGATCAGCTTCTGTGAGAATCGCACTTTCTTCTCCAAAGCCCGCGGGGATGAGGCGCCTACTTTCTCCTGCACGGAGGTGTCTGGTCTCGAGGTTGACAAAAATCCTTTGGATCCGCTCACTTCCTCAGATGTATTTAAAATATCTGAATTGAGTGACTGCTTTGTTTTTGAGTCCTGATTTCTCTGCTCCAGTGCCTCAGCATCTGTAAGATCATCAAGTTCCTCCAGGAATTCCTCCAATAGTATATCTGAAGGCTATAAAAGAGACATCAAGTCTTCTTTAGTGATATTTCCCTGAGTTTAAATAAGCAAAATTGTTGATCTTACCTCTAGGTTATCTCCTTCTTCTTGATCTTGCCATCTAAAAATGAGCCACCGTTTAGTTCTACTTTAAATTTTAATGAGAAGCATTCATGATTTTATTGCATTTGATAGTTCTACTGGCAGCAGTCCAGCAATACATCAGAAACCATTTAGGACTCACCCCGAGTCATGCATTGGACTATCATTTGCTTCTTTGAATAAAGAAATGTACCATATTTTCCGGACTATAAGGCGCACCTTCAATGAATGGCCCAGTTTAAAACTTTGTCATTATATAAGCCGCACCGGACTATAAGGCGCACCATTAATGCATCATGTCAGATTTTTAATCCAAATCAAATCATTCTCCATTTTATCTTTTTTATTTCAACTTCAGACACAACAAATTACTTTATAATCACAAACTTATGATCCATAGTCTTTTTGATTCATGATTCATAGTCTTCAGCAGGCCACTTATGATTGATTTCATGACACAATGCTTCGGGCCAGTTTAAATTTAGGAATTTGCTCCATATATAAGGCGCACCGGACTATAAGGCGCACTGTCGGCTTTCGAGAAAATTGTAGGTTTTTAAGTGCGTTTTATAGTCCGGAAAATACGGTCCACTTTGCTACAACAACTTGTACCAAAGTGTACATTTACTACCACCGACAAAATAACTCACTATGAATGTTTAGAATTTCAAATTGGGCCTAAACAGCCATTTTCTTTCCTGACTAATGTGACTATTAAGTGTTACATGGTCCCAGGAGTGAGTGGAGATTCCCTGTTATGACTCTCACACTCTCATATTGATCACTGGAAGTTCATTATGAGGCCTCATGGAATCCAACCAACAAACAAGAATGTTTTACAAAGCGATATAATGCCACTAATTGCGGTTCAACTATCACCACATCCTTGGGAATTTATGTTTTAGCACACAGTGTGGAAAAACAAGTCTTCCCTTGTGGTGTGAGACATTTCCCCATCCCAACGGTTGAATTGACTTCATCCGGGTGTTGTTTGCGTGCAAGCCGGCTATAAAACAAGATGTCAGAGATGTTCTACTGACCTCCTGGCCCTTCCAGTCAGGCGATCTTTTCCTTTTGCATTGCTGCTCATTACTTGTACGTTTTTAGATGACTTGTCTTTGCCTCGCTTCTCATGACCTATGACAAATTAAAAGTGGTTAAATGTAGGAGTCAATTTCTGGCATTCAAGATTCACATTCATTTTGATTGTTTCTTTTTTGAATTAGCGTTAAAAATCGACAGTGTAGACAAACAACCATTTAAAAAAAAGGGAGCCTCAGATTTTGACGCCACACAATTTTAAGTGTTTGATTCTTTACCGACAAGAAGTTAAATTATAAAATGCAGTGCTCCTCCTTGCTTAGATTTATTCATAACTGCATCACCACCTCCTGCTGGGTACTACTTTATAAAATCTCTAGAACCTCCCGAGGCCTACTATTCAATATTTTAATATATTAAATATTTTATGGGGCTCTTATGAATGAACAGATTTTAAATTGGTGCCATAATTTCCCCCCCATGTGCGCCTTTCTTCTGTCAAGCAGATATCCATACAGCTCATTATTTAATTAGCAATTGTTCCTATGAGAGCAAGAATATTAACATTATTTCTACTTTGAGTCAATAATTTGTATAATCAAACATTTTTCGCTTTGCTTTTCAATAAGTACAAGTATGATCATACTTAGAATTGTTCAAGATAAGTAAAATAGCTTAATTTTAACAGTTACCTCGCGTGTCAGCGCCGGACCTATGCTGTCCTCTTCTAGAGCTTCGTCCTCCTGGTAACATATAAAAAAATAAATAAATAAATAAATAAAGAAAAAATTAAAAAAAATAAGATGAAAGCAAAGCAAAATTAACATGATCAGGTTAAGAAAATCTCACCTCTGCTTGGGGGCACCCAATCTCGGTCAGGTTGCGACTTGTCTGAAAACCTACAAGCAAAAATTCAGTTTGTTTAACTCAGTACTATATATAAACATTGTCTCTCTCCATTTAAACAATTCATAATTCCTAACTCATTGAGCATTCAAGCTATTCGAGTTAGCTGATAATCGTTGTGGATTTATTATGCAACAAGAATTTAAGAAATGAAAGTACACTAAGTTATGCTTTGTTGGCTCACCAATAATATTTCAACAATTGGTGAATCACACACAAATACTTTCTGCTCTTTCCTGGTGGTCCTTGTTTAAGCCTCACCAAATAAGGGAAGGCATTCCATCGCTCATCCCCTGGCTTAAAATAGCTGCTCCTCCCTTGTCTCTTTACGTTTTGATGATTCCCTAAACAGCACATTCATTTACCCGCCTACGAGTACCGAGTGTCTCGTTTGGAAATCCATTGTTGCCCCATCTGCACTAATAAATGCATGATACGTGATCACTTGAATTTAAAAACATATGTTCCACTTGATGCTAATTGGCAAATTTTCAAATCACAACAATCATCCAATTTCAATATCCAATTTCAAACCCATTCATACATCAGAAGTCAGATTAATTAAGCAAAACACTGAACCACTAAAACAATTCTAAAAAATCAGTTAATATTGTAAAATGGCACATTAATACATAACAATAATAAATATGTTTTAGCATTAAAAATATATCTTCAGTGTGGTAAATAATTTTGGAAATAGTTAAGCTTGAGCCTCAGCATATTCCAGTGACAAGTCATTAAATAATAGCATTATTTCACTGTGAAAAAAAAATCATGGCCGATTGTAATTAGTGATCAAACCACTATCATGTACAACAACATCGACAAAAAAAGAAAAACATCTTACATGCTCTCCGTTTTATCAATGTCCCACGCCCGCCTCCACTGTCCCTTGGCGTTTTTGTGACGGGCCACTCTCTCCTTGTCAATCTTCTCGCGCTCCTTTTTCCACTGCAGGTACTCCTCCTGCTCCTCCTTCGACGTGGGGATGTTCAGATCTGTGGTTTCCAGCTCCTTGAAACAAACAAAAACAACTCAGTGCTTTTTGCAAGTAAAAAAAAAAAAAAAAAAGCCCCAGTGGATTTGACAAAAATATTCTGGGGAAAATTGCTTCCAATGTCCCATCAAGCGTTTGATCTGCTGGCTTATCTCGTTAGACTCTACAAATCACAATTCCAATGACATCGCTGAGTTTTGTAAAACTTAAATAAAAACTGAATTCAGTGATTTGCAAAATCGTTTTCAACATATATTCATTTGAATGCACTACAAAGACAGGATATTTAACAATGAGCAATATTTATTTATTTATTCGTGAATTTTTTTATTTCATTTTCTTTTTTTAAATTTATGCATATTTTGAGTTTGATCAAAGAATACATTTCCATTTGCAAAGTTGAGATGGGTGCACAATGCAGTGTTGATTTCTGTATACGCTTGTAAGAATATGAAATTGTTACTTAACAAACAGTAACTGATCATTTATTGAAGTACTATTTATGATGGTGACTTTCGGATCCTGATCGATTCACATTCTATTATTTCCTACGGCAGAATAGATTCTAAATTTGAACAAATTCGAGGTCAGAAAGAAAACGTATTGTGTTTGACCTAAAAAGTTCATTTGTACTTTCGCATACATTAAACTCACAGCAGTGCTGACTCATCAGGAATCATCATCAACTAAAGAGCAACCTAAACACTCAGGCCATTTCGGTTTTATTAGAATAGATTTGAAGCCTTACTCACGCTGATTCGCACTAAACAGTGCAGTGAAGCGCAAAAAACAATCTCATTAAACACGGGGCGCCAAAAACAAGAAGTGCATCTCGTCGCTCAGCTGATCATTAATCGCCGACATGACAGCAATGGCATTGTATGGTTGAGTACAAAATGAGATTTTAACATTAATATGTGCATTATATCTAAACATCAGTGCTGCTTCATGGATGTATTGTCTTTGAGGTTATACAGATTACAAAAAAAAGCCGTGTTTGTCCATCACAAACTGCAAAATCACACAATGGAATACAACAAGATAATAGACCTGCAGGAAAAGCACAGTGTACAGTAAATGCAATTATTTCCCCTCCCTCCATTCTGCTCTTAACCTGTTTATTGATTACAGTGATGGGAGCAGAAAGGATTGCGTGTGATATTAAAAGGAGATGTGATGGAGGCTTTTTAACACATCAAAGAGGACCGAGGCCTTGTTATAAAAGCCCTGGAGTGAAACAGGATGAGTGAGGTTAATCATGTAAAAAGCTCTCTCTGAGAGAAAGCGCTTGTTTTCATTTCGATAAAGTAGGCAGAAACTAATTTAACTGCCCTTAAAGAACTTTTAAAATGATTCTGGGAAAGAAGGAAAATCAATGCGTTGCTCAGCACATTCATTCTTACTGCAATAAAAACAATATGAGGAGAAAACAGCTGAGCGAGCGTGATGTTTTCCCACTCATGTTTGTACCAAGTAAACATGTTGCCTTTCTGGAACATCAACATGGTATGTACTTTCCATCTCCTCTCCTCAGGACCCCAAAGGACACTGGGCACCACAAGGGAAGTTGCTCCTTGCATGTTTCAACAAGTCTGCTGCTATCAACTCAAGCCACCTTCCTAATACAGTATATATTACTTGTCAATGGACTGCCTTTGTGAAGAGTGATGTGATTGGCTAGTTTCCAGTGACTAGTCTTGACCTCCAATCAGACAAAAACAGCAGTTTTTTTTTTTTTTTTTGTGTGTGAGGGGGTGATACTCAATCACACAACCTACTTATTTATTATAATTTATTAACAATGGCAAAATGCAAAGGAGGGAAGGTGCAGAGAAGCAGCAGGGGCATAACCGGAAGCATCACTTTTGCACACTGGGAACTTTTAGCCCAGCCTCCTTTCCTCCGCATTCAGTTAGTTGCTAATCTGTGAAAGCAGCTCTGAGTTCCTGCGGCACACCAAAAAAAGGGTTGCACACTTTAATGTATCATTCCTCATGTGAGGAAGTACAGTTGCAAACTCCGATACTACTGTTTCTGAAAATCAGACACATTTTGTGATTGTTGGCTGCACTTCCAAGGTGAAACACAATTTCTGTGGTCAGATAATGCCACTATCTGTCTGTCATCAATGCAACCATAGACTGCAATCAAATCAAGAAGCGTAAGATTTAAGGGCCAACACTGCACCCAAGTGGATCAACAGCGCCATACCAGGGGAGAAGCGATCACAAATTTCCACTGCAATGATGTCATCGGAGCAGTTTGTGGACAAGTCACTAAATTGAAAGGAGGAGTAAAAGAGTATAAACATTTTTGAAAGAATACTGCTCTGGTGCAAATATTTTAGCTAGAATGAAGTCTGTGAGTAGATAATCTGATAGTCTGTCTCGACACATTTTTCACTCTGCTAGCCTCATCAAAAATCCACTTTGACAGGAACACAAAAACACCCTTCTACCTTTCCTTTCTTCTTTGTCATCCGTCCTCAGTCTCACACTCCTTCCTCTCTGACCCTTTCCTGGCACCTTTCCAGGCCTCACTTTTCGGTTGAATAATGAGCCTTTTCATGGCGTGAAAGCAGTTGAATGTTAATTAGATCAAATCGGCCTTTTCGGGGCATTGAGAAATGCAACACAATCATGCTGGAGGAAAGCAGACCACTTAAGGAAGGAGAAATAAGAGACATTTTTTTCCCCCCTCACACGCCTCGATTGTCACTCTCAGTGTGTGAACACACAGCAGTCGCCTGCTTCGAGACTAGCTGCTAGATTGCCACACCCCTTTCTCGGTCACTGTTTATTTCCAAGCACAAACAGCGAGAACCCCCCCCCCCCCCCCTTCCTGTATACCTGCAGCATTTTTCTGTGTTTACAAATGACACTACACTGGTTATGAAACAGCAAGATAGATCACTGGGAGTCACAGATGACCGGTGAACTGGAGCGGAGGTTATTATTCAAGCACAGAATCAGTGCAGGATATAAATAAAAGCAGAGAAAGGAAAACAGCATGTTCAGCACAGTGATTAAGTACCGTATTTTCAATGCAGAGCGCCTTATAAATGGATCAATTGATGAATTTGCATACCGCAACCCTAGTCAACCTCAGTTTGTTGCAGTATACCTTCTATTTTATCCACCTTTTAATCCGGTGCGCCCTATATATGAAATAATTTCTAAAATAAAAAATTCAATGAGGGTGCGCCTTATAATCCAGTGCGCCTTATGGCGCGAAAAATACGGTACATGTTACTTCAACTTGCCTTCCCCTATTTTAGTGCCGTCTCCCGAGACAACACTTTCTATGCTTATGGCAATGAGGATCAGCTGCCTGAGTGTTAGCTTATTGATGGGCCGGCAGTGCACGTGAGACGGAACAGCTGTCTCAAGGTTTCGTGAGACTCGTGGGGGGGTTCGTGACAGTGTGGCATTTCACACCCCAGCAGGACACTTGATGTGTGTCTCAGCCCATGAATGTTAAACACGTGCTGTACAATAATACAAATCGTATCGGATGTGACAACACATCGGTAACAAGGCCTCGCAGATGGATCTTGAGGACTTGGATGGATATCAGAGTTTGAGTGCCACTAAAGTTTCATGGTGAGTGAAAAACAGAAGTGCCAATTTACTAGTTTTATGCCTTCATTTTCCCAAGTAATGCTACACTTTATGGTCACACTTTACGATGAGATAAGTAAGTTTGGACTTGGATTTTGTGGTGTGATTTTGTTACGTGACTTTTTTGTAAAGTTCTTTTGTGTGGATTTTGTGTAATTTTTGTGTGGACTTTTTGCGTATTTTTTGGGTGGATTTTTTGTGGGTTTTTTTTGTTTAGTTTGCAGGATTTTTCTTGTGATTTTGTGTGATTTTGGTTGTTGTGAATTATTGTTTGACTTTGGGGTTTTTGTGATTTTTAAAAAATAAATTTCTTATATGATTTTGTGTGGTTTATGAACAATGATGTTGGAAACAGACAGGCTAGACTTGGGTATTTGCATTCTGGAGTCAAACGTTCTCCTTGTGAGTTACTCTACAAAGTTTCATCGAAATTTATTAGTACCGGAAAGTAATTTTTGCATTTGCAATTAACTTAGACAGCACAGATCAACATTTCAGACGACAGCAGCTGTATTAATAGCCTCCCTATCCTAATCCCATGCCAATAACAGCCTTGATATACCGCCTGTCTGCTAGCCTTTGTGCACCATCGCTGGAGGGGCGTGGCCAGTCTGGCATCTATGTAAAACAGTTTTGTGATGGGGACACAGACAGGGCATGAGAGTGGGAGGCACTGACTTTTAAATGTCTCATCAGTGAAGAGTTCAAGTTTGCAACAAACCTGTGCTGTAATGTCCAACATGGTCACGTGACGTGCTTGTTTTCCTATCGCTACTGCCTCCACGCTGCCAGCTTGTACCTCATCAGCTGGGCTCTTGATATCGGACCGACATTGGAGTTCTGGCCTCTTTTCAGGTTTCTCACACACCACTCTCTTACCCTAGAAAGGGTTCGTTAATGTCATTAGTGTGGTAAGCTCAACCGTCACGACAATTTATTAGGTACACCAGCTAATGAGATTCAAATACTGCAGCTACGCAACATTTTAACCTTCATAAATAAGAATCCTGATCATGTTTGGTTTACATCATTATATTGATTATGTTGAAATAATGTGAATAGCAAACCTGAAAACTGAACAGTTAATGAATCACAATAATTGAGTCACTACAAGCTGTTCATAATACGGTGAATTATACCGAAAGATGTTTAATAAATTGTTTCCAATATTATCATTTAAAACATGAAAGCTCTCAGTGTGATTCAGTGCACCTCTATTCCACTGGAATTTTTAATCAGCTCTTATACAGGAGCTCATTAGGTTCTACAAGTGTATATAATGAGGTGACTTGAATTACAGGGTTTAATGAATCTAAAAATGTAATAACGTACATTTTTTATGAGCAGGAAAGCAGTATTATTAAAAAATGATGTTGAGCTATATTATTCAGCAATGATAATTTTCTAAAAGCCTAAACTCTCGACTCACTCTAAAATAACGACTCACCTTTTTGCCAGCCATGGTGACGATTAGCTGCTTTTTGTGCCCTCTGCCGACATTGCTAGCAGGCTGCAGCGTAGCTTTCTCTGCTCGGCCTGCTCCGACTTCCTCTTGTCCTTTCCCAGCAGCTGAGCCACTGTTAAAGGACTTGGTCACCACCACGCGACTGACCTGTTCCACAACGAAGGACAACAAGCCCTTAAAATATTGCTCAAGTTTCACGATGGTAGTGTTTTCAAATGAAAACTCACACAAGTGGACTTGTTCACTGTGATCGTAAGATCATCAGCTTTGCCCTTACGGCTCTGCAGCGCCATTCCTTCTTCTTCTGCTCTTTTCTTGTCCTCTTCCACCTCCTAAAGGCAACTCGACCAAATAGATAACTAATCAGGAAGCATATAAAAGAACAAACACTTTCAACAGATTTCAGAGCCTTGCAGTTTAACGCCTCATTACGACAAGTGAACTACTCAACACAGCTCTCTTTGCTGGCAGGCACTTGTCTTCACCTTGTATCTTTTCATTAGCGCCTCGTTCTTTCTTCGAAGAGCCTCGATCTTTTTGTCCAGTTCCAAGTCCCTCTCATGATCCCTTCTTGGCATTGGGTCACAGCGTGTCTGGAAAGAAACATTTTTTTTCATCAGCAATAATAATTATGCAGTGTGTAAATCACCTTTAATACATATATAGACTGTAAATCAGCCTTACAACACAGATAGCCCATCGAATGGACAACTTGCATGCCCATTAAGTCACAGATGGAACGTCCATTATGCAGCTCAGTTACATGCAGCGAATGCATAAGCAGGACATCCCAAACATCTCAATGGGGCAAGCAGGGCATGCATCCTTACGCAATAAGAGACTCCTTGGCCAAAGATTCCATGAGCAACCACAGAACAGCAACTCCAGCTGATGTAGCGTGTCGCCCATCCCCAACTATATCAGAACTTGAGGCTGGAGTTGGATCAGAATACATTTTTAAAATAACCTTCCAAAACCTGACGATAAGGTTGTGCCAGCAGTGAATTAGCTGCTTTCTGTGTAATATTACACGCAAGGGTCCAAGATTCTCAGTTTTTCCCTCGAGGCCTCTATTCTGAATTAGAAAAGATTTGTCTCTATGGGTTACCAAAAATCTTTTTTTGTAAGTCCTATAAAACTGCTTTGAAAGATATTGTGAGCGCGAGAAAAGCTGGGACTCACTTTGGAAGCCAGCATGCTAGGGAGAAGTTTTATCGCACCGCTTTTAGTTGTCAGGGTATCCAAACACAACAGCTCATGAGGACATACCACCAAGAATAGTCGCAAGGGAGAGACACACGGCTGACTCCGAATTTCAGCAAAGTCAATGTCAAACGGTTGTGCGGCAACCACCAACTGCACAATCTCAATTTGGACGCTACCTTTCTGGGGTTATAAAGCTCCTTCTTTGCAAGGGTGACGTAAATGTAAACACAAACCCCTAAACGGGCATGGTGGGGACACGGGTGGTTAATGCCTGTGCCCGGACAGGCAGCCCGAGGCACAAGAGTAAGCCTGCAGATAGAAAGCTGCCAAAGCGTC